>NC_079431.1:1273784-1308784 GCF_026213295.1 Gadus chalcogrammus
ATGAGGGCCGGAGACAGGACGGGGGGAGAGGGCCGTGGAGAGGAGAGGACAATGAGGGCCGGAGACAGGACGGAGGGAGAGGAGAGGACAATGAGGGCAGGAGACAGGACGGGGGGAGAGGAGAGGACAATGAGGGCAGGAGACAGGACGGGGGGAGAGGAGAGGACAATGAGGGCAGGAGACAGGACGGGGGGGAGAGGAGAGGACAATGAGGGCAGGAGACAGGACGGGGGGAGAGGAGAGGACAATGAGGGCAGGAGACAGGACGGGGGGAGAGGAGAGGACAATGAGGGCAGGAGACAGGACGGGGGGAGAGGGCCGAGGAGAGGAGAGGACAATGAGGGCAGGAGACAGGACGGGGGGAGAGGGCCGAGGAGAGGAGAGGACAATGAGGGCAGGAGACAGGACGGGGGGAGAGGGCTGATCAGGACCCGCTGATTAGAGACAGCGGACTGCTCATCACAGAGAGAGAGAGAGGGAGAGGGAGAGGGAGAGGGAGAGGGAGAGAGAGAGAGAGAGAGAGAGAGAGAGAGAGAGAGAGAGAGAGAGGGACAGAGCAAGACCAAGACAGAGAGATTGTCGAACATAAAGGCTATCACGCACACACACGCACACACATATACACAGAGACAGAGACCGAGACAGCGAGAGAGAGGCTGAGGGAAGTGATGGTCCCGCCTTCTGAGAACACGATCCTGCCCGACGCAATTTGAGAACCCCGGCCATTAATGAAGCAAATGAGTCACGCTGATCGATGGCCGAGGGTCCAGTGCCCAGCAGACAGCCATTCAGAAAACACCTCCTTGTTCCTTCTCCACCCCCCTCCACCCCCCTCCACCTCTCCTTACCCCATCTCCAGCGTCCTCCACCCAACACACGGATGGAGCGACGGAGTAGACAGGTGGGTGATGCTACCTCTGACTTTGTGCTGTAAAGGTCCACTGGTCTCCGTTCTAAGGCCCTCCTGGGTTTGTTGTTCCTCCGCAGACCCACTCCCTGCCAGCCTCGCTACACCCTGCGCTTCATTGCTCAGCACATACCCACAATAGTCCCGTAACAAAGGAGCCAACTGGAGTCTGTACGGCAGGACGATGGAGCGATCATCTGAAGAGCCTCGGGAATCAGACGCGTCGCACGCAAGACGCAGAGACGCCCTCTCCGTACAAACTCGACACGACGGGGAGCTCCTCAGCTCCTCACAGACGCCTGGTGTCAGACTCCCCCGGTCCTCTCTGGGAGAAATCAATGGCCTGGCTTCCCTTCCGCAAACCCCCCCTCCCCCCACCCCCCACGCCCCCCCCCCTCCCCGCACCCCACCAGACACGGTTACCGTTCAGCGGCTGCCTGACATTTCCCTCACAATCCACGTCTCCCTGTACCTCTACGGGAACAAAGGAAATGTCACCGGCACACGTTAACAGCAGCAGCAGCAGTTAGCACTAGTATCAGCAGCAGAACCAGTACCAGCAGCAGAACCAGTACCAGCAGCAGAACCAGTACCAGTACCAGTACCAGCAGCAGTACCAGTACCAGTACCAGCAGCAGTACCAGTACCAGCAGCAGAACCAGTACCAGTAGCAGTACCAGTACCAGTAGCAGTAGCAGTACCAGTACCAGTACCAGCAGGAAGCAGCAGTACCAGTACCAGTAGCTGTAGCAGTACCAGCAGCAGTACCAGTAGCTGTAGCAGCAGCAGTACCAGTAGCAGCAGCAGCAGTACCAGCAGCAGTACCAGTAGCAGCAGCAGCAGCAGTAAGCAGCAGTACCAGTAGCAGCAGCAGCAGTAAGCAGCAGTACCAGTACCAGTAGCAGCAGCAGAACCAGTAGCAGCAGCAGCAGTAAGCAGCAGTACCAGTACCAGTAGCAGCAGCAGAACCAGTAGCAGCAGCAGTAAGCAGCAGTACCAGTACCAGTAGCAGCAGCAGCAGCAGCAGTAAGCAGCAGTACCAGTAGCAGCAGCAGCAGTAAGCAGCAGTACCAGTACCAGTAGCAGCAGCAGAACCAGTACCAGTAGCAGCAGCAGAACCAGTAGCAGCAGCAGTAAGCAGCAGTACCAGTACCAGTACCAGTAGCAGCAGCAGCAGCAGTAAGCAGCAGTACCAGTAGCAGCAGTAGCAGCAGCAGAACCAGTAGCAGCAGCAGAACCAGTAGCGTATCTCTGAGATATGCTAGCGTACCAGCGCAGCAGGCCCGCTCCCACACCAGGCAGACAGGCCCTGAGTCAGCTGCTCCTTGGATTTATTCATTTAATTCCGCCCGGCTGAGGCATGCAGGGACCACGAGTCTGTCTGGGGGCTTTCCTCCTGAGACGCTCACGGCTGGACCGGACACCGTGTTTACACGTCCGGACGCCCGCGGGGTACTAACCTGGTGTCCCTACCCCCGCTGATCTGCTGCCTGACGGGACGGAGAGGAATTAAGATGACAGCGTATAGGCAGGCGCACACACACACACACACACACACACACACACACACACACACACACACACACACACACACACACACACACACACACACACACACACACACACACACACACACACACACACACACACACACACACACCTGAATGTTAACATCCATTCAGAAGGATGTTTCTGAACCACTTTTAACATACTCTAATAATCCAAATCACCTAATTACCAAAACAAATCCCAAATAGACTAACAAATACACAAAGCACCACCACTTGAGGTCACTTTGGGGTCAGGTGTCAAAGCTCTCTCTCTGTGTGCGTGTGTGCGCGTGTGCGTGTGCGTGTGTGTGTCATGTTTCGCACGCTTCACTGAATTCAGTCTGGGTGATGCTACATAAACCTATCCTGGGGGGGGGGGGGGGGGGATTTGGTGGTGGGGGTGGAGGGGAGGAGGACAGGGTTTGTGAAGGTGGGGGAGGAGAGGTTGGGAGGACGGGTGATGGCAACCCCCCCCCCCCCCCCCCACCCCCCCCAGACCTGGAGGGCTTGAGACGAGAACAAAGACGTCTTGCCTGGTTAGACGTGAGACACAGGGATAGCGACACAGACCGCTGACCGTTTCACTGGAGGGGGGGGGATAGACCATAGAGACCGTTCCACTGGAGGGGGGGGATAGACCATAGAGACCGTTCCACTGGAGGGGGGGGGATAGACCATAGAGACCGTTCCACTGGAGGGGGGGGGATAGACCATAGAGACCGTTCCACTGGAGGGGGGGGGGTATAGACCATAGAGACCGTTCCACTGGAGGTGGGGGGATAGACCATAGAGACCGTTCCACTGGAGGGGGGGGGATAGACCATAGAGACCGTTCCACTGGAGGGGGGGGGGTAGACCATAGAGACCGTTCCACTGGAGGTGGGGGGGTAGACCATAGAGACCGTTCCACTGGAGGTGGGGGGGATAGACCATAGAGACCGTTCCACTGGAGGGGGGGGGATAGACCATAGAGACCGTTCCACTGGAGGGGGGGGGCTCGGTTGCTGTAGCTGCTGGTTGACTGTGAGCAGGAGGCCGTCGCCGCGGTGACGCCCCGATGGGGTTGGGTCGAGGTCTGGACTCCCTGGCCCGTTGGCGGCGGCGGTGTGGTGGAAGGCGCCGGCGCCGTCGGCTGGGAGCTGCTCCCCTCAGCTGGGTGGTTTGTGACCGTGACATTCAGAAAAGGTCACTGCGGCCGTTAAAGTGGGTGCGGTCGAGGTGGGGGGGGGAGCGAGTTAGACAGGGTATTAAAGCAGCCGTAAAGAATGGCTCAAGGGTTACGGTAGGGGTGAAACCCGCCTTCCTGTGTGAAGCAGCCGGTTTATTAGAATGAATGAGGCTTGGCTGTTTGTGGACTCACCGATTCATCCCTATCTGATTTATTGATTAATCATTAAGTCTTTGAGATAAGAGATAAGGTCACTAATGATGAGAAATGTCCGTCACGAGCTACCAGAGCAACCTGCTTTGTCTAATGAGAAGGAAACTAAAACCAAAAGTATACATTTGTTATGATGATCGGAGAAAGAACACAAAGACATTTAGCCGATAATGGTTTCAGCAACCAGACCAAAATAAATCTGTCGGAATGAACCCGTCACCCGAGTATTGTCCTGTGACACGCAGACTGACGTTTCCCCGCCAGCCACAGGAGAGGTGAAGTGACACCACGCCGGTCGGTGAGAACCAAAGGAGAACTCTGAGACGTTCCCTCTCCCTCCACCGATGGAGGGGCCAGCGGTAGCAGCAGAGGGACCCAGAGATATCAGCTCCGTCTGCTGTCATTGGAAACACTTGTCTGCTGGAGGAGACAACAGGTCCGGCACTCGCTGGCTCGTTCCGCCTCGCAGCACTCAGGCAGGGGGGGTCCAGTCTGTGGGTGTTTCTGTGTACAGTGTGTGCATGAGTATGCCTCTCTGTGTGTGCATGGCTATAGGGGTTTTTGTATGCGTGTGTGCACGTGATGCGTGTGTGGGTCTGTGTGTTTGTGTGTCTGTGTATTTGTGTCAGTGTGTGACTCGTGCACGTATGTATTTTTGTGTGCATGTCGATGTGAGTGAGTGTCTGTGTGTGTATTTGTGTGTGCATGTCGATGTGGGTGTCTGTGTGTATATTTGTGTGTGCATGTCTATGTGTGCGAGGGTCTGTGCGTAAAATTGTATATGCATGTGTGTCCGTGCATGTGCGTGTTGGTGCACTAGTGTGTGTGTGTACATGCGTGTGTATCGGCGTGTGCATGTCTATTCGTTTGAGCATCTGTGTGTGAAATTGTGTGTGCATGCGTGTCTGTTTGCGCATGTGCGTGTTTGTCCATGTGTGTGCGTGTACATGCGTGCATGTGTACAAGTGTGCGCGTGTGTATGATTTGGGGGCAACAGGGCATGCATGCGGAAGCCTGCGGGCGTGTCACTGTGTACGCATGTTCACCGGCTGGGAGAGATGAGCAACCGGGGGGGGGGGGGGGGGGGAGAGGGAGGAGAGGGGAGTGTCAGAGCATGTTCACCGACGGTAAGCAAAGACTAAGAGGGGGGAGGGAGGGGAGCTGGGGGAGGGAGGGGGGGAGAGGAGGCAGACTTCATTGAGATTCAGGTCATGTGCTACCGGAACACTCAGGGTGACTTCAGTGATGCCGCAAGATGACACAGTGTGTGGGCGTGTGTGCGTGCGTGCGTGCGTGCTCGTGTTCATAATTGAAACAAAACAACTGTAATCTCCCTCATCTCGCTGTCAACAGCCGCCATGTTTACATTTGTCGTTTCTGAGCACGGCTCAAAATACAATAGAAGACATTTTTAATGAGGCGCTCTTATTAGTCCGAAAAAAAAAGACAAAATACACTTAAATAAAAGTCTTCTTTGTTTGGATTGGTGGGTTTTCCAAGAACCGAATCTATGGCCGAAAAACATTAAAGGAAAAGCAGCGAGAGAATGTGGGGATTGGGCTGCCCCAGCTGTCAGAATCGCTCTGTCACACCGGCCTTCGCCTGCAGGCTGCAAAGGACCGCCATGGGAGGAATGCGTCTGATTGAAGGGGGAGAGTAGGCCGAGAGAGGGGGAAAGCAGGCCGAGAGAAAGGGCTCTCTGGGAGAGCCGTCTTCTTCTCCTGGCCAGGGATTTGCTGATTTCAAAGGGCATCCGGAAAGACCTGGAACAAAACCAGTGTGGCTGTTGCCTAATGCACTTGATTCATATTTCTGCACTCCAGTGGCGGCTGCTGGTCTTTTAAAGAGGGGAAGCTCATTTTTGGCCTACATCAAAATAGTTGTCAATTTATTTATACCTCAATTCGGCCCTCCGTTCCTTTTCAAGAAAATGGTCTGTGACCCTGTTAAATTAATAATGGAAGCAATTTCGCCAAGCAAATACCAAGAAATGTGTTGCAGTTTGTCATTAGAATTCACTTGCAAAATCCGCGATGGGACTGTCACTGAACTCAGATAGTGAAGTGACTGTGTATATCTCAAAATAGCTGTCAATCAAAAAGTGATTCAGACTTTCGACTGATCCACCAATCATAACGCGGAAGCCCAGCGTCCAGGCTAGCCCAGGCCAGCCCACTGCTCCATCCACCCCCAGAGACGCTGAGCGTCCGGGGGCGGGACAAATCTGGGCATTTATCCAATGACCGTCGAGTTTCGAGGCAATGAAAAAAACTGTTCCATGCAGTCTCATTGAAGTGAATGGACGCTCGGCTTCTACGGTCTAATGCATTGACATTACGGGAATGTATGAGAAGTTAACAAAATCGAGTCAGTCTTGGATAAGATTCTTATCGAACTTGTCTTCGAAATGAACGTATTTTAACGAATTTGTAGTCAATGAAATGTTAACACAACAATACATATTTGACAATTTAATGTTCGAAATTTTAGGGGAAGCTGAGCTTCCCTTGCAGTCTTAGAGAAATCGCCACTGCTGCACTCGTGTATCGCTCGATGCTCTACATAAAGTTCTGACCGTTGGTCAAGGTCAGCCTTGCAAAATGTGGACTCTACCTGGGTAAATAAAGGCTGAGGAACCATCTTCAAAAAAGAAAGAAGAGACAAGCAGCGCAGCCTGTTGTGCGGGCGAGCTGAGGAGCTACAAACACATTGATTCTGCATAAAGTAGAATGGAGTGTGCCGTTGGAAACAGACCAGAGCGAGCCTCCCAACAAAAGCCACAAATTATTAAATAGATCCAACATGTCCGAGGCGTGGGTGCCTTTAAATGCATGCCATAAAAAGGGTGCACCATGGAAAACACGTCTTTTACGACCACTGCCTGTAATAAAAACACCAGTGCATATGGCGTAGGCTGCACACTGGACTATTTTTATCACCTTCATACTGAATCACATTAATAGATAAAGGATCTTTCTCTGGAATTAGCCACGCAATCTGCCCTGGTTTCTCCCTCTGCTTTATACCCCGTTGCGTCTGCAGAGAGGGTAAAGCATAGAGAGGAGGGCTGCAGAGCACAGCAGAACCACCTTGCCGTCCACCACAGCCAGAGGCTCCACCAACCGAGGAACCACTGCCAAACAAAGCAGCGAGCGTACCGTGAAGCGCAGCGGCTCAGGTCCTGATATACGTCGTTAACCACACTGGGAGCCAGGCCCGGTTCTGACAGTATAGTACCCAGGGCTGGGTGGTCCCTCCTCCTCCCTGCGACGCTCTGGGTGGAGGAACGGTACGCCGACGTCTGGTTTCTCTGGCGGGGAACCGACAGGAACATGCACTCATGAATACTAAACCCTTCTAGAACACGCCGCCTCAGGTGCGTGATTTGCAGAGAGACGTCCGATCACATTCTCCTGCCACGGCGCTGGTTAATCATCCCCAGAGACTGCATTATTAAAACAGATAATGCCTTCCTGCCCACAGAGCCTGCCTCGATGTGGGATCAGCCCCTCATCGCTTCTCCCTAGTCCCTCTATCAGGGGTTCGCCTGGGGAAATCATGATACCAGTCTGAAAAACAAATACCCTCGGACCCATGTATCAATTGAATCCTTTATGAGAGAATCTTTAAATTGTTAAAAGTATTTCAGTTGATCACAAACCAAATTTTATCCACACTGATAATGACACGTTATTGAATTAAATACAATTAATGACTCTTCATTGAATGATTAAAGAGAGATACCATCTCAGCGGCGCAGTGTTAGAATTACCAATTTAAAAACGGACAATGAATTTAATTTGCCTCAACACAGACATCATTTCAGCTCGCTCTTCAAGATGGCCGCTAACAAAACATTAGAGCCATTAATAAATCTATTCTTTCCACCAAACCATCCGTGCTCGAATGAAGAGGCTTCAGCACCACTGGCATGTTTAAAAAGAAGAAGCAGGACTTCCTCCCCATGACTAATCCCACATTACTCACACAACCGTCTGGACAGTGATTAAGCTATATCTCAGACACCGGTGCTCAGTGGAAAATGAAGAAATGTATGAGGTCGCTGAGGACGGAAAATCACCTAAATGGACATTAACACAACAGCCACAGCTGTAGTGGGGAGGTTATGAATTATTATTACGAGACATTCATTCATGTTATCATTGCTAAAACATTTAAAATGGAAAGAATATATTCGGAAACACATGGCCGGCAACATTTCAATGTTATGTGATGTCGTGATCAATACCATTATCCGTACTTTAACCCAGGTCGATCTGAGCAGTCAGCCTCACTTGGCGAACACCGTTACTCTGGAGTTCAAAGAACGGTTTACATCCATGTAGTGTGATCAAATGTCTGTTGTGACAGACAGTGGAGAGCAGTGACAGAGAGGAGAGTGAGGAGAACTCGACGCAGCATTAAGTAGAGTCAGCTGGGGTCAATCAACAGATGAATTAAAGAATGAATTGATCGGCACAACACACATAAGGTCAGATCTTCCGGGACTGGAAGCACTGATCCAAGGTCAGTTTCTTAAGACTTTTGAATTTCTTTTGCCCTTTTACCGTACCACGCTTAACCCTCTATCCCGAGTGTCTTGTTAATATGGTACCTTAACTAAAGGCTGTTAGATGATTCTAGTGCCCCTGGTACCACGGAACATCACACTGTGATCAGCATGATGTAATCTGAGCAGACACACACCCTGCTGAAACATACCATGACCTTGGCAAAATAGGGACAAAATGTTGAAAGACTAGTGTCCTCGGGCCAAAGTTGAGCCTTATTCTGACTACCATCTTGAATTGACAAAATGTTGAATCTTGGCGAGCAGAGTGGGGCTTTGGTGGTTTTACACGGAGCGTGTCAGACCCTGACTGTGAGCGGCCGCTGGGTAAGAGCATTGGACTGGAGCAGCCGTCAATCACTGCAGACACGCTGCCAGACACCAGCATGGTGATTTAATGTTCATTTAAGAAATACTCGACTACACAGTTTTTCAGAGAAGTGAAAATATACATCAGTACTGTTAGATTAGTGTCTTACCTCTCAGGGATTATTTCACACCTGGTATTTCTAAAAGTCTGAAGTTATGTATTGCAGCCATGAACATTTAGTTCATGGCTTAATTTATCCGTGGCCACTAGTTGCCATCAAGCCAATCAGTGCCCAGTCAAGTAGCGAATCCTCTGGCTCCAGGTGCTACAATGCTACGACGCTAGTCCATAAACCATTAACCAGACAGAAGAAACACAACCATGGAAGTCCCCTGGGTTGAACCCACAGCACTACCCCACTCCCACCCGCAGCCAAACGGGAAGACAACGCTGAAACAGCAGGGCTCAGGCAGGAGGCCAGGTCTCACAGGAGCTACCCGACACCACGGAGCCACTCACAGGACAGGTTTGAAAAGGTCTCCGCTATTCATCCAGTCTACCGACCAATCAGAGAAGGACCTCATCGCGCTCCCTGCGTCCCGGCCCGGCGAGACATGCCCGGACATCCCAGGATCAATTACCTCACCTCCCACGCCCCCCTCCCACGCCCCCCCGCCCCCCAAGGCCTGAACTTTAGGACGCAGTGCCAGGGAGCGAGTTTGAGGGCAAGGCTAACCCTAGAACAAGAGAAAGGTAGTGGAAGAAAGAGAGAAAGAGAAAGACAGAGAGAAAGACAGAGAGAAAGACAGAGAGAGAGAGAGAGAGAAAGAGAGAGAGAGAGACGACAGAGAGAGAGACGACAGAGAGAGAGAGACGACAGAGAGAGAGAGAGAGAGAGAGAGAGAGAGAGACAGAGAGAGAGAGACGACAGAGAGAGAGAGAGAGAGAGAGAGAGAGAGGAAGTGACTACGAAAGAGTGGAAAGGAGAGTAAACAAGAGACAGAGAGGGAGGGAGAGTGAACGAGAGAGATTCCGAGGTAACGTCTCCAGGTCTGTACCCAGGAGAATAGAGAGTAACGTTGATTCGAAGTGTACAGAGCAAACCCAATTGCATTTTGAAAATAGTTTGGAGGAATTCTTTCCAGCACCAGTGCCGCTGACACAAACTAAAACATGTAATCTGCTCATAATTAAAACAATTCAACCGTATGGTCACACCCTTAATTGCACTGTTGCGATGTTGTGAGGGCTGTGTTTAAAAAAAAGAAGAAGAAAATAAAACAGAAAGAGTCTCGATCCAGGACTTTAAATCTGTTCTGACCCGAGGCGATCAACCACTGCAGAGCCGCTCTGAACCACGGGCCCGGCTCGCCACGTTAAGGTACACAGGTAGAGATGGCATTAGCAGCCCGGGCAGCGGTTCAGACTGGGAGACCACGGCCTCCTCGCCAGGTAGACCTCCCCGACCGCTCCTAAAACCAGGACCGGCCCTTTACCGACCGCTCCTAAAACCAGGACCGGCCCATTACCGACCGCTCCTAAAACCAGGACCGGCCCATTACCGACCACTCCTAAAACCAGGACCGGCCCATTACCGACCACTCCTAAAACCAGGACCGGCTCTTTACCGACCGCTCCTAAAACCAGGACCGGCCCTTTACCGACCGCTCCTAAAACCAGGACCGGACCTCTACCGACCGCTCCTAAAACCAGGACCGGCCCTTTACGACCTCTCCTAAAACCAGGACCGGCCCTTTACCGACCGCTCCTAAAACCAGGACCGGCCCATTACCGACCGCTCCTAAAACCAGGACCGGCCCATTACGGACCGTTCCTAAAACCAGGACCGGTCCATTACAGACCGCTCCTAAAACCAGGACCGGCCTTTTACCGACCGCTCCTAAAACCAGGACCGGCCCTTTACCGACCGCTCCTAAAACCAGGACCGGCCCATTACCGACCACTCCTAAAACCAGGACCGGCCCATTACCGACCACTCCTAAAACCAGGACCGGCCCATTAGCCGGCCGAGGGGCGGACGGGTCACGCAGTGTGGCTCTGAAAGCATTAGCGTTCCGTTGACATTGATTGGACACCAGTGAACGCGAGGCTCCGCGTGTTGGGAGCAGCAGCTCTCCAATAAGCTGGCGGACGCACCGTGGTGCATAACACGCGCCTTAATGCGGCCGTGTAGTACACGTCTGTAGCTGTAGGGGAGGGGGAGGGAGCGAGAGAGAGAGAGGCTAATTAACATGAGGATATGCTAATTCGATATGGTGCATAAACATTATGGAGCGACTCGACGGCATTAATATGTAGAGCCGGGCACAGCAGGCGGAGACAATATTTGTCTAAACGCAGATATGCAAATGAGAGTTGAACCAACCAGCCTAAATAACACGCAAAACGAAAACGTGTCAGAACCCAACTTCGGAAATAAAATCCCAGGAAAGGGTCACAACAGAGCGGTCTGTCCGAAGACCAGAGCGGCAGAGGCCCGTCAAGCCCTGCGCGGAGAGGAGTCCGTCAGCGCGACCCCGCGGCGGGCTGCGCACACTCCCGAGCCTTCTGGGTAATAACTAACGCCCAGATGCCCGTCTGCTGCGGAGGCCAATCAATCGGCCTCTTTGAGATTAGCCTAAACCCCTTAGCGGCCCTCGGCGCTACAGACGAGGTAGGTGTTCCTCAGCGCGCCGGGAGGCCGTGAGTGTGGCCGCGCTGGTGCTTGGCGATCACTCAACATCTGCTGCCCGCCACTCAGAGTCCTGCCTCAGGATCAGACGCTCAGAGAGAACCGGCAGAAGTCAACAGGATGACCTGGCTTTGGGAGGAACAAGAGGAACAGGAAATATCTGACAGAAAATGAGCTCATGAACTACTTTCCTTGTATATGACGAGTCACATAATAATATGTTGAGATAAAATATTATACGTAATATGTTGAGAGAACACTTTGATGATGTAAAAATTAACAATATACAGCAACAATATACAGCTCCTAATGAGGAGATCAGCATATCAACAACTCGCTGCTACAAAGCTTCCACAAGGCTTATCCAAGCTAACCCTGATTTGTAGAATACATTAACCGAATAATTGACCATCACTTGGAGGCTTAGAATCCCAAAAAGGTAATCAAACAAACGTTGGGGTGCAGGAGATCATACCGGAAAAACTGCGCCTGGAAATCAATAAGTACTTATGAGAAGGTAAGTGTTTAAAGCCCTGCAACGAGGAGCGTCTCGGTTATCAGAGGGCTGCATCAGGCCCAGTCCGTCAGCATGGAGGAGCGCTGGGGTTTTCCAGTCAGAACATAATTGATCTGGGGATAAGCCGGGCAGGCTCTGAGCCGCTGCCCAGGCCTGCAAGCCCTCTGGGCACGGATTAGGGTCAACAGCCAAGAAACCACGTCCTGTTTCAGACGGCTGCTCGCGCCACAGTCAGGGCGAGGCTACCGTACGGTACATTCAGGGGGGAGATGGCGTAGGTAGGGGGTTCGAATACCAGACGGAATGCACTGGGTGGGATCCCGGTTGTGCACATCTGTAGGCTGCTTTTAGCTAAGAGCCTTTACCCTACCTTCACCTGAACGACAGGCTTCAGAAATCAGTCTCGATGACAACACTGGAGTCTCTTTGGCTAAGAACATGAAAACGAAATAACTAAACTAACAGTGAATTAACTACTGAGCTGAACTGTTTGACTGTTCTGAAGAATCCAAACTAAAGCAAGTGTTCTGTTGTGTCCTTTGCTACAGTGCATTTGGTGTGCTTGACTTGGCAAGCGTCTGCAACATCTGTTGCTCGGCGAGGTGGGTAACAGGCTCAGGTGAAGGCAGCGTCTCCGTGGGACTCACACACGCACCCAACCATTGATTTGTGTACATCATGCTACACTTGTTGCGTCAAGGTGTCATGGCAGTCAATGAAGTCCAGTCCAAATCCACAGAGGCCAGAGAGAGAGCACCACAGACCTGTATCACATGACAGAAATGTCCTGTTCCATGGTGACAGAGTTGTACTGTAAATGGTAAATGGACTTTATTTATACAGCGCCTTTTCTGACCAGTGGCCACTCAAAGCGCTTTACAACACTGCCTCACATTCACCCATTCATGCACACATTCACCCACCGACGGCAGAGTCAACCACGCAGGGCGACAGCCAGCTGGTCAGGACCAGTTAGGGTGAGGCGTCTCGCCCAGGGACACCTCGACACTCAAGGAGCCAGGGATCAAACTAGCAACCTTCCGGTTACCAGCCAACCCCCTCTACCTCCTGAACCACGTGCCCCCCCCCCCCCCCAGTGTAGGCTGAAAGGTCAATCAGAGGGCCCTTATTAAAACATGAAGCCTGTTGGAATTAAGGCTTTATCATGAGTCTGAGTCTAGGCTTCTACTAACCCGGGGGACTATTAATAACCAGTGATGTCATTCAAACACTTGACCTTTAGCGCACCCTTACCGAGGCGTCCGGGGCAACAGGTCTATTCTTCATTATTCAAGGATGATTAAAAGACCCGTCTAGAGAGTGTGTGTGTGTGTGTGTGTGTGTGTGTGTGTGTGTGTGTGTGTGTGTGTGTGTGTGTGTGTGTGTGTGTGTGTGTGTGTGTGTTCACACGATGACGTCAGAAGAACTACTACGTGACAGTATGACAGATGAGCCAGTCCTGGTGAGGTGCATTGTTACAACTTTACGGCGGCCATCCGGACACAAGCACACAGGCGAACGAACACACACACACACACACACACACACACACACACACACACACACACACACACACACACACACACACACACACACACACACACACACACACACACACACACACACACACACACACACACACACACACACACACACACACACGTCTGCTGGTGTGGCCGCTCTTGGACCAGCGAGCACCAGGTCTTTGCGACAACAGAATACCAATTCTGCAGCCCAGGCAGCGGGAGCCTGTCTAGTCACCATGGCAACGTACAGATGGAGAGCCCGGCTCCTGATGTATGGGGAAAGGCGTGCCGGCGGAGGGACCGCAGGGCTTACGGTGTATCGCACGAAGACGGCACAGGAATCGCCACACAACAGTAATTATCCCCACGTTAAAATGTACCTTTCGGATTAGCAAACATGGCCGACAGTTGTAATTATCTTACTGTGTAACGGTTGTAATTACTCTGACCAGGACCATGGTTACGGTAATCTGGACTAGACTAAAGCTAGAAAAACCTAGATCCATTCTCAAATATTAAAACCAGATCCAAGGGTGTTTCAGATTACATATGGTGTTCATATGCCAAGCCATCAGACAGATGTGGACTCGCCATAATACCCCGTTCTCTAGAACACACATGCACACACTCCAACATGCAAGTTCATGCACACGGGTTAAGTCTTTGAAGACTGACTAGGCTTACAGTAATGAGCTTTAGAGGGCTTACAATAACAAGGCCTCCAAGAGACCAAACAGACAATTCTGTCCACATTAATTCCACGGCTAATAATACCAGTATCACGGAGAACGCACCACAGAAAGATGGTCGGACGGAGAGGAGATGGTGCAGAGAGATTCATCGACCAGGGGGAACAGATTAAGCAGTGTGAATGGTCCGTGACACTGAAGGTCAGAGATGGTACCTTCAGCTGAGCAACAGTGTCTACAGATCAGTCGCCATTACTCCTGTGTGCTCTTTAAACACTTTACTTATCAGATGAGAGAAATAAAGTTGGTCTTTACTCATTGAATCCCGGATGGGAAATCTTGTTTTCATTGCAGGAGTGAAGGCACAGTAACAGAATAAAGAAATAATAAAGTGATATGAAAGAAAAAAATCTAATCATGTTTCTGTGCGTTTATGGAGAATGGTGATCCTCTTTAACCTCCAACAGAAAGAGTCCAAGACATTGAAAACAACCAAACACAAAACCTAAAATAGTAAAGTACTGTTAATAGTTCCCTCTCGGTCACAAATCAACGTTAAGAACGACTCTCAGTGTGACTCTAATTTCATCCTACCAGCCACATGGGCTTTGATTTGATTGGACGCCATCATCCAATTACAGCTCTTGCATCACTGCAGGTCATTCAAGCACAATTTGGCCGGTGACTATATATAGGCTTATTAGGCTAAACGCTTCCACGGCCCCTCTCCAAATCTGGTGAAAGTGGGTCAGTTCAGGCCTGGCAGAACGAGGCAGAGAGCTGAATCAGTTACGCCGTCTCCTCCTAACCGCAATAAGACGAGCGATCGCATGACATCACAAGACCCGTTTAACCTGAGACATTACGGCTACCGAGCCTTAATTTGATATCTATTCAAATTATTCCGAGCACAGAGGGTCATACTTGTTTAAACGAAGGTAGCGTATAAAAGGCGCCTACAGGGGCCACTGTTAGCCTCGTTGTTTAAACGAAGCTAGAGTATAAAAGGCGCCTACAGGGGCCACTGTTAGCCTCGTTGTTTGGTTATAGCTGCCAGCTGATTTTCCTTCACTTCTTCCTCCCCCTTTGTTTTTAATCCGTTTGCTAAAATGCCTGCGGCTGCGTCTGATTGGCCTTCCTTTGGTAAAGCGTTGTCCAATCACAGACAGCCTGAGCCGATTGGCCCATGGGCATGGAGAAACAGACGAGAATACAGGCGCCATCCTATTCACCGGCCATCCCGTCTCTCCCTGGCAGAGCCAGAGCGGCCGCATCGGTCGCAGCATTGTGCTCCCCTTAAAAGAACCAGAACCCCAGGAAGACCGGTCCTGCTGGTTCTCTGAGGGAGGCCCTCCCAGGAGACGCCTCTATTCAAACCCATGTGGGTCCCTCTCAGACCGGTGTCCGCTGACAAAGCCTCCATTCAGCCGGCGCTGCCCTTCGAAACGAGGGCAGACAGGAGAAAGGCCGACGGTGCTCAGAGGTCGACGCCGCGCCGACTGAGATCGTCAGCCCGTCTCTTATAAAAGGAACTCGGAGATCGGGACGGACAGCGGACGGAGGGAACCCGTGTGACCTCGGCAGGGGGTCGCTGGCCCAGGCCAGCAGAGTGAAACGCTCGGCTCGGCTTTAGTGTGTTCCTCCGCGGTTTATGCAACAGTTCCTACCTTAATTGGGAGGGCAATGCTGTCAAGTCAATATCTTCCCAGCAAGCATTGGCTCTGTCAGGCCCCAGCTGTGCCAATACCTGCTGTGTGATTACTCTCCCCTCCTCTCTCCCCTCCTCTCTCGCTCTCCCCTCTTTCTTCCCCCAGATTGTTTTCTATCCATCTCTCTGTTTCAGTCTTTGCTTCAATCTTTACTTCATTTTCTCAAGCCCTCCCACACATATCTTTCTCCCGACCCAAGAGGGATGAAATTCAATTACTGCAAAAAAGCGATGGGGATGGGAGGAGGAGGAGGGGGGGGGGGGGGCAGCTTGGGGAGACACAGAAAGAGGACCGAACAGAGCTGCAAGGAATGCAGCCAGGAACAGACGACAGGAATATGGTCCCGGTGGGGCCGAGGCTGAGGCAGGTCTTTACAGCCAAGAGTTTGACCATTAAGGAGTGAAAACAGGGGGACTACGGTGGTTTTAATTAAACTGAAGATAGCGAGACATGACGGGAGCACGCTCAGGGAGACCCGGAGGAGAGGCTCTGCCACGAGCGAGAGGCTGTACTTAGCTCTCACCAGCGCTCCTCGCCGCTTTGATCAGTTCCTTTATGAGTTTTAATAAGTCCTCGGTGGGAGTGCTGCGGTGAGGAACGGACGTTTCCCAGGCTGCCGGGCGCGGGGCTAAGCTGTGAGGATGTGGAGACTCTTCAAAGTGTGAGGGCTGTACCGGCTGGAATGAACCGCTCGCATGGACGTCTCCAGGTCAACCCAAGCAGCTCGATATAGTGTCATATCATAATCGTTTTGTTTAGGTAATAAACTGCCATTTATTTCGTCACCAGGTTAGCGATGGTTTAAGCCGATGGTTTCAGGCCCAATCCCATTTCTACCCCTTACCCCTTACCCCTTCCCCCTTACCCCTCCCCCTCGTTTTGAAAAGGTAAGGGGAAGGGGTAAGGTGAAGGGGTAAGTGTGAGAAGGGTCGGAAGTTACCTTTTACGTTTTTTTACATTTGACCTGCCAGGGTCAATAATCCATGTACCAAGCGAATGTTCAGCAGGTGACCCAGGGTCACCCAAATCGTCAAATCCATCCACCGTCGGCAGGTGTTCCTCCCGGACCCCGGGCATGAGGTTGGGAATGGTTTGGGAGCTGTCTAGCTGTGGTTCGGCTCCTGGTAAGGGTGTGGCCCACGCCTCCAGCACTGGTCTCCAGGGGTATGACTGAGGTTTGTGGTTCACACAGACTCCCAGTCAGAGGGAACATCATGTTAGTCCTGGGGTCAGGCTTCATCACAGGAACACTTCTGTCTCCCCCCCCCCCCCCCCCCGGACCAAGACATCCATCTCCTCCTCGCGGCCTCATTACCGCCGTCACCGTGGAGACGGGCCGACGCAGTAAACCCACGTGAGTGACCTACAGGAGGTGTCTCACAGCAGGACAGACTGAATATTGATGCCGGAGGCGGGGGGTGAAGGTGAACCCAGCGACAGGATGTAGCCTCCTGCTAACAAAGAGGCACCGCAGGAAGTGGATCATCCCCCAGGATGGCGACTTTGACGTATTAATCAGCTTTTTTCCTGGAATCTCAATGAGGAGATTCATAATTCATCGCCCGGGATGACGGCAGCAGCTGGGGGGGGGGTTGCCGTGGAGACGAATCGTACTGGTATCTCGTGGGGGTTTGCAGTCTTTAGAGTTGAGGTTGCCTTTCACAGAAGGACATCAGAGAGAGAGAGAGAGGGGGGGATGGGGGGGGGCGAGCGAGGAACAAACACCGCCACGCCCAACGTGCAGCGGGGGGTTCCAGGTTCAAGACCCCCCCAGGGACGGACCCCCGTCACATCAGAGCGACGCAGGAGGAAGAACCAACACGCCAACGACTCAACGACTGAAAGGCACTACTGTGTATCTAACCCCCCCCTCCCCTCCCCCAACCCCCTATGGACCACCACCCTCAAAGACCTCGCACGCAAGCCAGAGTCGACCGGCAGACTCCTTCCGAGGAACGCGAGAGATGCAAGAGAAAATAAATAAATGAAAAAAAGAGGCAACCCCTCATCTCTGTTACCATAGAAACATGGCACACGTAAACTAAAAGGCTTTGAAAGTGTGTGAGCGGACCTTGGTGCAGTATGCATACCGCTCTTATGAAATATACCCGTCTGGCTGTGATGGGGCTTTGAAGTGATTCATGGACTTAAAGAGGTCACTCCGGCTCCCGCGGTATTCAGTCTGTATTCTTAGAAACACTCCCGCCTCTGCAAACTTCCCGAAAGGTTTAAATATTTGAGGATCTCGAGGTTCCTCTTCCAAGATAAACTGACAGTTATGAAATGCAAATGGCAGCGTGCGCGCAGTCAAACTCAGGATGTGGATTATGTATCAGCACCAGCATAGGAGGGCCAAGTCTCATCGATTATGCTTCATGGAAAATCGATCTTTACGGAGGCCAGACGCAGCTTGTGGGATTAGAGAGGACTCCGCGCAGAGCCCTGACAGACACAGCTCGTCATTGCACACACAGCTTAACCCAAAATATGTCAATCGAGCCATATCAGCGTCAGTCCACCCCCCCGTCACAGGGGTGACTACCCCCCCCCCCCCCCCCCAGCCCTCGGTGGGGCAGAGCTCCAAGGGGACCACGGCCAACACCGCCAACGGGGGTCACATGGTTCTGCTGCAGACATTCCTGTACAGCCAAACGAGGTGTGAAACCATCGGATTGTGGATCCGATATGATTCGCAGTCCCCCCACAGCAACCACGATGACATGGTTTCAGAAATAGCCGGACTCATGGTCATGTTATTCTCGATTCCTTGCAATCGTGAACCACAAAATAAACCCCCATCGGTCCGCCTAGTGTCCGCCTCAGAGACATGGTCTCAGAGGATGACTTTATTCCTGGGAACCCACTCCCACAGACCACCCCGGGAGCACCCCCCCCCCCCCCCCCCCCCGCCCCCCCAACCCCATGAGAAATGACCGGCCAGTGGTCACAGTTCATCTAAGAAAAGCATTGTGCGATGGAAACCAATTCGGCGATGGAGAAATGCGATCCATTGCAAAGCTGGAATCGCATATTCAGCGCAACGTTGTGACAGTTCCTGCATTGGCAGCTGTTCTCCGTCTGTCACGGTACCCTCGGCCTCGTGTGTGCGAGACGCCTTGCAAACTTGGTGAGGTGGCACCACACTGGCAGAAGGTTCCTCTGTTTACGTTGCCTCGAGGAAACCAGGAACAGTTCCACCCGCTCCGTGCCCCTGCCATGTGCCACGGAAAACCCCATCGTTTGGGAAACTGGGTCAATCAGCACTCAAGGAAAGAAAAAAGGGCTAATCTCTCAAAGTACATCGTCAGTCATCATTTCATTTACAACATCAGGGGGGATTTAACCAAGAAAGAAAACGCCCGAGTCCTCTACCCGCCCTTGCCCGACAGGAAGGGAGACATCTCCCCGAACGCACGCCGTCATAATCGGCGTGTCACTGTAGCGCGCCGGCATCGACGCTGCCGCCGCCGAGACGGGCGACGGTCTCAGGAGGAGCCTGAAGTCTGCAGCGCCGCCGATCGCACGCCGCCCGGACCGCACCCCCCCTGCACCTCACAGCGTAGCCATGGCAACCCGCTCCTCGCAGGCCAGCCTTGAGGAAACCCGTGGTCGGCGTATAGTCAAACTGGAACACACGCCCCAGAGAGAGAGAGAGAGAGAGAGAGAGAGAGAGACAGAGACAGAGACAGAGACAGAGAGAGAGAGACAGAGAGAGACAGAGAGAGAGAGAGAGAGAGAGAGAGAGAGAGAGAGACGGAGACAGTGACGGAGAGAGAGAGAGAGAGACTAAACTAGAGAGAGGGAAAATTAGAGAAAACAAGAGGGAGAAATCACGAGAGCGAGTAAGAACGAGAGAGAGAGAGAGAGAGAACGAGAGAGAGAGAGAGAGAGAACGAGAGAGAGAGAGAGAACGAGAGAGAGAACGAGAGAACGAGAGAGAGAGAACGAGAGAGAGAGAACGAGAGAGAGAGAACGAGAGAGAGAGAACGAGAGAGAACGAAGAGAGAGAGAGAGAGAGAGAGAGAGAGAGAGAGAGAGAGAGAACGAGAGAGAGAGAGCGGTCGTTCCAGGCCACACCTCGAGGGTGATCACAGGGCCGTCGCCGTAGCTGCCAGACAGTATCAGTAGATTAGGGAGGATTAGAAATATTATTAGCGATGAGCGATGAGTCGCACTCTCCTTATTTAACCTGCTGCCAAGTTAGTGTGATAGATCCACCTCCTCAGCTCCGATAAACACTAGTAGCATGGAATTATGAGCCGAAGATTAGAGGGGGGGACCAAATCCCTGCCAGGATGACTTCAGGCGCTTTAACTCCCAATGCATAGACCAGAGGAGGAGGCGGCTGAACGAAGCCAGCGCCCCGTTCAGCTTCCAGCAGGGAGCAGAATGAAACATGCGGGGCGATACGGGGCAGCAGTCCTCTTCCACCTCGTGCTTTATAAAGAGAGGGCTCTCTCTCTTTATAAAGAGAGGGCTCTCTCTCTCCAGCCTCCGTCTGCGAGCGCATTCCCCCGTCAACAGGGGAAATTAAACACGAGTGGCCCCCTCCGTGTCTGCTGTCCGTCGTTAACAATCCCCTCTTTCACCGCACGGCGTAAAAGCCAAGCATGGCCTGGGGAAGGGGGGAGGGGGGGAGGGGGGGAGGGGACGGGGACGGTTGCCATGGTTACAATCTCACTGTAACTCTTTCACTCCGGTCCAAACTCACCAGCATCCATCTTATCCTAAGCGCACTTTAAAGCTTTGGGAATTATAATCGGTAACAAGTGAAAGAGAGGAGGGTAGCAATCGACCACGCTAAGACGCCTTATCTCAGCGCTGCATTCCCTAACGTCGCGGATTCAGGGACACGGACGCCAGCATAGTCCCTCTCGCTGGCAATAACACACCATTTATCATGCTAGGCCAACTGTGGAGTGGCGGCAAAAAACACAGAAATCAATGGTTAATCGCGCTCTGCACCTGAATGAGTCAGCTCCCCTATCTCTGAAGGGTCCCCCCCCCCCACCCCCAGCGGTCCGACGCCAGCGAGGAAGACGAGGATTTAAACCTTCTTCTAACGCCGTCTTCCTCGGCAGTGGAGCTCAGGCTTATCACGGCCAGAGAGTCACACACGCGGGATCCACAGCAAATAGCCACAACAAAGATTCTCAGCCTACAGTTGTCCGTAACCTGATCCCAGGGCAGCGGCTGGGAATGTTTCATTGCAGCGGGCTGAGAGGACGGATGGGAAAGACAGCAGGGTATTCCCGGGGGTGGGGGGATCATTCCCATACACAGGGGCTTGTGAAGGCATTTCCATGGTAATATTCAATCCACCTTGAGTATAAATGGAGGCTATTAATAACAGGGTGGGTGGATGGGGGCGATTGAAACGATGACAAACAGAAATGTTAGAGCAGATGATGTCATTGTGTAGATTTTGCGATTCAGAGGGTTGTCAGACTGCCGGGTCAGCTGCAGGACGAGGACCTTGCAGGACGTGAGAGTAGGGTGTCGGGTCAGTGACTGGTCGGTGTCGGGACATGGCGGGTTGGCAGACGGACATCTCTGAGGTTTTCTACGCCATCGGAAAGGCCAACCTCGCCTGCTCCCCCCGATCTCGTTAACAAACAGTGGTACAATACTACTGTTATAGTTTTAGACAGAACTACTTTACCTAATAATAATAATAATACATTACTGCCTTATGTGCCATCGATGAAAGAGGGACAGACAGTAGTTTTGTATGTTGCCAACACTGGAACATCGCAGATTCGGAGATCAGATACTATGGAGAGTATAACAGTAATAAACTTCGTTTCTTTAATTAAAGAATGTTCAAACTGCCACAAACTAACGTTGCCCGTCCGAGTCGGATCAATCAAATCGTTTCATAAGAGTGGACGTTACGAAACAAACTAAATAATAACATACCGAGACATTTTTACGTCAGGGAACAGCATCGGCAAGTATTTAAACGTCAGCCTTTGTCATAGCAACAACAGCTAACGCAACAAACCAAACAGATGTTCCAACTGAAGTAGACGGAGTAGAAGACGTGTTTGTGTTCCTGGGAGGACGTCCTTCATCTCTAAACATGTTGTGTTTCAAGTGCTGGCCCCGGAGTCGTGGTCTGCCTCTGTCATCATCGCGCCGCGCTGATGAATCGGGGAGATAACTCCGAGCTTCATACCGACGCCGCGCACCAGACAACTGAAAGAAGCTCTTCATCATGTTTCCACTCATTAAGTCAGAAGCTCATTACCAGCCCACTGACAACAGCAATGCGCGGCTGGAGCTGCTTATGCCCATAATTACTTTCCATTCCGCTGAACCCCTGACAGCCAGCGGGGAATGAATGGGCGGTGAGGTGATGGTGGAGTTCTGCGGACCTCCGTTGTTAGAGCTTGGCCTTTTAAAAACGCTCGACTCTCGCAGCCTGGGTGGTCCCTACTGTCTTGGTTTCTCCAGTCATGTATTCGTGAGCGGGTGGTCATTAAAAATGTAGGGACTCAAAACCGGTCGTTCTATGCTAATATTTCTATGCTAACATCACTACCGTGTTGTTGGCCTGTGTTTGTGTTTCATCATCTTCTCCCAATCCCTCCCAGTCACCTGCGTGTGCTGAGCCATGTTCGCAAACGCTGTAGACTGAGCCGTGCCTGGTAACAAAAGCCTGCTAATAATATGGCTGTGTGGATACATGCGATAAACTATGACCCTCCCAGCGAGGGGGAGGGGGATCGTATACTATGACTCGATCCACTTAGCAGTCCACAAACAAGCCGGTGGACTGACTGGAGACCTTATGAAACGTATACAAGGAGCAACCCCCCCCCCATCTTTACGATTCCTTATGAATTTTAAAGACTTGCAGATGTGCATGACCTTGGGGCAGTAAATGTAATCAAAGCTGTGGATACACATACACATCTGGTGCATCACATCTGTGCTGCACAGACAGCAGCTTCAAAGCGATTATTGAGAAAACGTTTCGTACTGTTTCACAGTCAGTAGGAATGAAGGATCTCCACCAGGTGTATTCAAATCTGGCCTCCTAATCCTCCCATTCAAGCTCTGTGGTCCACAGCCACCTGCGTTGTGGCCGGGGATGTGAAGCTGTTGCCAAGGCAGAGGAGGAGGAGCGGAGGAGAGCTGCTAGGAAATACATTGGGCTCAATAAATAAACCTTCCAATGGACGCTCCAGCACGTTGGAGAACGAGGAGGACTGTGAGATATACGGTGTTGCACGTGTGAGGGTCTAGTTTCATCACAGGCGCGTCGCCAGGAAAGAGCCTTTCCTACGTTGAAGGCACGGTGGGTAAGTTGAAGTCATTGAGCCGTCTGGTGTAACCTCAAGAAAGCGGGGCCATGAATTTATTCAACGTCTGACAGGTTTTCTTTAACAAGTGCGATGTGCATCTCAGATTTCCTGCAGACGGGGGCAAAAGACCTCAAGCATTTGAAGAGGAGGAAAGAAAAATAATTGGAAAATGGGCAATGTATGAGAAAGTAAAAAAGAACAGAAAAGAGCTTTACTGCTGTGTGTGTGTGCGTGTGCGTGTGCGTGTGTGTGTGTGTGTGTCCCTGCATGCGAAAATCTTTAATCCATGACTACCACAATGTTCCACTCAGGACTGCCAGTGGTCTTCCAGTAAGGCCAGTCTCCACTATCGGGCACAACGGGAGAGTGACCATTCATCCAGGATTCCCTGCCCTGCTCCCCAATCCTCCCCATCCCAGCAGCCAAACGTTTCCGACCTCCTGCTGTGAGGACACGCGTCACCCCACCACCACCTTTCACTGGCGACCAGTAAACTAAACCGCCAACAAAAGGCTCTTCAAGGAGGGGTCACGGCGAAGCACTGACGGACAAAACACTCTGGGTCTCTGATCCGACGACACGGAGTAAACACAGTTCACTCGCGCCACCAGCAGCTGGCTGCCCGTTTTGCATCGAGTGTCGTCACGTGACCGCCCTGTTGTGTTGTGCTCTACCTTTCCTTTGGTCCAACCGGCTGCAGGCTGTTGGGAAGAGGGGGAGGGAGGGGGGGTGTGCGCTCACCGCACCCAGCGTGCTAAGTAGGCCAACGCATGGTATGTGACCCTGGAGATGCTTGGATGGCCCCTTTTTGTTCCTCCACCATCTGATACCCTGCCCGCTGGGCTGGAAGCCTCTCCCCTGCAGCCGGGGGAACCGGAGCCCAGGCCTTTTGTGTCCGCCGCCGCCCCCGGATTAGGGGTTTGTTTTTACCCTCGCGGGAAAATACTAAACGCTTCCCACGTCGAGTCTGAAGGCGCCGTCCTCGTCGGCGTGACACGGGACACGCACCCAGGTACTGCGCCCTCGTTGTTCGTACCCCGTGGCTACGTCCCGTTATTGTCTTCACTTCAGTTCACCTGATTAGGTGTTCGTTCATCCACGTCCCCCATGCATGCCATCACACGTCCCGTTGGTTATCTACCGAGTAGGGGGGAGAGGGTGTCCACTGTAAGTACTGTAAACAGACCGCCAATGCGCCTCATGTTGGTTCTCCTGTTCAGGGGGAACAACTCTCTGTTTGCTAGGAGGGGATCGGGGCAGCGTGTTCCCGTCTGTATCCGTTCTCCGTTGACTCCCAGGCCTTCCGCTGCCTCGCTCGTGTTTGCAGAGCGCTGCATTCGATCTCCACCAGAGGCTCGGCGGACTTCACCTCCTGCGTCCGCCTTCATCTTCTGGGGAGCCGAATCAGAGTGACCAACGACCAGGGAGGGGTTTCTTTCTCTCAGCGCGCTGCTCCGCTGGGTGGGACACCCATCATGGAGACATGCAGGTAAAAGTTAATATCGGAAGATTGAGTAATGTGCCGCTTCATCAACGTCCAGCCTGGATGGAGCACATCCTGTCGGAGATTAATGTAGGAGTCCTAATCATTCGGGTGGGAGGGGGGGCGTTTTTTAACGTCTACATTTTATCATGCAATGATAGATACTGGGAAATCTGAATTAGACACGGCCCAGTGGTTGCAGGCAGAGGCACCGAGTAGCGTACTGGACGTGATGAAAACGACACGAGACAAATTGATGGAAAAGTATTTTCTCATTGTCCTCGTCCACAAGGGAGCCTTTACAGTCCAACAGTTTAAGAAAGATGGCCTCTTCAAAAGGAGACCCTCTGGCTAAACAATGGAACTGTTATTGACATTTCTCTGTCCAGCGCTGAGGCCCCTATAAAGGGACGGAATAGGTGTTCAACGGAGCGTTGACTGAATCTTTCTGTTAGTACCCCCACCCATCGGCCATCACCCACTCCCAGAATACCTCCTCCCCTCAGCCCAGTCCAGTCACGGGACACACACACACACACACACACACACACACACACACACACAGCGAGAGAGAGAGAGAGCGAGAGTGAGCCACATCACTGCAGCGAGGCTAAATCACTGAAGGAATGACATCTACAGGAACACAGACAGCGAACAGCAGGAATAAAGGCTGACTGTGTTTTCATTGACCCAAAACTAGGCATTAGTAGAGGCTGGGAAACACAACGGGCAGGGGAGTAAAGATAGGATATCGCTTTCTTTACATTTGTGGCAAATGTCCTTTTCACAGTGAATGCTCAGAAAAGGAGCAAAATGTTGGGCAGCATCGCTAGCTTAGTGGTTCTGTAATGCAGCGTGTGAAAGTTACAGTCTTAGATGAGCTAACAGACAAACCCTGGAGACCCGGGAAACAAACGGGACAAAGTGATAAGAAAACCACAAACAAAAGCCTAATGACTATTTTTAGTTCTCGCTCGTCCCACAAGCCCCAAAACAACAACAAGAGCCAGATAACCGATGCACGCTAAGCGCGGTAATCCCACGAGGCCGAGATCAGACGACATGTTAGACAAATCCTGAGGATCCCTGAGTCACAAGCGCACGTTAAAGAACTACACGTGTGAACGCTCCTCTACATTGCCCCCCACCGCTCTCCACGGCCATACTGGGACCAATAAGACCGGGAACCCAAACCCCAGCAACTCCTCGGACACCACCAACCACAGGCCAGCGTTTAGCCAATCACAGTCCCGCCCTCACGGCTCAATCCCTCTTAAGCAGGAAGGGTTGCGGCGGGCAGAAAGTGCTGCTGCCGCGTCTATTTTTAGAGGAATGGCGGCGTTCCTCCCTCGCTCTACCCAGTGTTTAGGGCGGCTAAACACATGGCCCTGAATGCACCTCCAGTTAAACACCACGGTGCACGAGGAGCGAGGCTGTGGGGAGGATGGGCGCATGTGCCTTCACTCGCCTGCTCCTGTTTTAGCATTCAGGTACGAGTCACACAAATCCATTCATCACGCATCAATAATTCATCTCTCCACAGACAGCCATTTACATAAGATGGGAAAGGGCATTACTAATGGACTTCTGAGGGGAAAAAAGATTAAATTTGAAAACATTATACTAAGACTGATAACAAAGTACAATTTGAATGCCAGCTTGGAATAATTAAAGCAAAAGAAAAAACAAAAAACAGCATTGTTTTTTCCACCTTTTCAATTCGCCAGAGACAAGAGAGAGAGACCAGAGAGAGCTTCCCTAACAGCCCGGGGTCCTAGTGTGTGTGTGTGGAGCTGAGAGCAGACAGACCTGACGTCTCCGGGCGTCAGACAAGAACAGACACAGCAACAGTCGCAACGAGGTGGGAAAATTAGAAATCACATCACAACCCGTCGGAAATGATGGGTTGAAACAGCTCAGATGGATGAATGTGATGCAGCCGATCCCTGATATTCTCCTGTCAACATCGCCGGCTTCTCATTCATGCATTCACTTCTTTCTTTCTTTTTTTTTTTACATTACTCTGTTGCCATGCCAACCTGTTACCAGGTTAACAGTGGACCGCAGAGGCAAAAGAAAACTCTGCGTCTCGAGTGTGTGTGTGTGCGTGTGTGTCGCCAATGTGTGTTTGTATTCAGTGTGTGTTGTGTGTGTTTGTATTCAGTGTGTGTGTGTGTGTGTTTGTATTCAGTGTGTGTGTGTGTGTGTGTGTGTGTGTGTGTGTGTGTGTGTGTGTGTGTGTGTGTGTGTGTGTGTGTGTGTGTGTATTGTCTCCAGTGTGTGTGTGTGTGTGTCTGTGTGTCTCCAGTGTGTGTGTCTCCAGTGTGTGTAAGTGTGTGTGTCGCCAGTGTGTGTGCGTGTCTTCAGTGTGTGTGTGTGTGTGTGTGTGTGTTGCCAGTGTGTTTGTTTTCAGTGTGTGTGTGTGTCTCCAGTGAGTGTGTGTGTCTCCAGTGAGTGTGTGTGTCTCCAGTATGTGTGTGTATTGTCTCCAGTGTGTGTGTGTCTCCAGTGGGTGTGTGTGTAAGTGTGTGTGTCTTCAGTTTGTGTGTGTCTTCAGTGTGTGTGTGTGTGTGTCCCCAGTGTGTGTGTGTGTGTCCGTGTGTAAGTCTTCAGTGTGTGTGTGTGTGTCTCCAGTGTGTGTGTCTGTGTGTAAGTGTGTGTGTCTTCAGTGTGTGTGTGTGTGTGTGTGTGTGTCTCCAGTGTGTGTGTGTAAGTGTGTGTGTCTCCAGTGTGTGTGTGTAAGTGTGTGTGTGTGTGTCTCCAGTGTGTGTGTCTTCAGTGTGTGCGTCCATGCGCACATCAAAGCACAGCGTTGCGCTGAGGAGGGGCGCGTTCCAACTCTCACCGAGACGTCGAAGAGCTCCTCGGAGTCGTCCAGCATGCGGACGCGCACCGTGACGCGGCGCCCGGCCGGCATGGCGGGGGGGCGGAGCCCCGGGTCCAGGGTGCTGATCCCCAGGGTCACCGGGGCGCCGAGGCGCGGGCCCGCGGCCGACGCCTTCGGGTCAGGCTCCACCATGGTGCCCCACCTGGAGGGGGGGGGGGGGGAGAAAGAGAGAGAGAGAGAGAGAGAGAGAGAGAGAGAGAGAGAGAGAGAGAGAGAGAGAGAGAGAGAGAGAGAGAGAGAGAGAGAGAGAGAGAGAGAGAGAGAGTTGAGCTTCGTTGCTGGGGCAAGGCATTAGCGTCGACGGGTTCGAATGCCTCCGGTGCCAACCGAGCTAAGAATGTCGGCCGCCGCTTCTGATGAAAGCGTCAAGCAAATGGGGCACGCGACACACACACCTTTAAAGTGCTCGTTAGTAAGGAGGTACATCACAGACAATAAATAGATCAGGCTTCACAACTCTCGCCCCACCAGCGCCCCGATTGAAAGTGAAGTATTTACAGTGACGGCTAATGGCTGATAATTGCAGCCTCTGGGAGCAGCAATTAAGCCACGAACAGACGCCAAATAGTTCCTTTAATTCAAAGCATGAGTACAGCGCAAAAGCTTTGAACGGATCGACCAATCACAAGACGAGAGAGTCACTCGAACCGCAGTTCTAAGACCGAGTGTGACATTTAGAACAGTGTAGAAGAACGTTGCATCCCACGTGTGTTTCTGACGGTTGGACTTCAGCGTTACGTTAATGTTGGATCCTTGTTGTAACACAGAGTGGACGACAGGTCCTCTCAGATTCATCTCTTCGGTCGTGGATCTTTCGGACACCCTAAAACTGACCTTTGCATCGTACCTTCTGCAAGGAGACCGTCACCACGTTGGCGATTAGTGCTACAGTGATATGAGGGCACAGTGGCTGTCGTCGCGGTAACAAGAGGAGCATCGACAGGCCCGGTCACCCCTCACAACCGCCGGTTGCAATCGGACTCAGGAAGTTGTCAAGATCGGAGGATTCTACTACACCAGGAAGTGGGCCGGCATGGACGACCGGGATTGGAGGGGAAGGTTTGATTTAGCCCCAGTAGTAGTAGAGTAGTCTTAGGGGAGAAGTCCTACATCTTCAAAGGGGTGATATCAGGCCACCAGGTGTGAGTGTCCGCAACCATTACAAGTAGGGATGCAAACAATTAATCGATTATCGATTAATTGTCGATAAGAGATTACTCGATTAAAATAAATTACTTGCAATTAATCGCATTTTAACCCGTAATTCCGCAACCGTCCACGTGAGGGCGCACTTGACGCCAGACGTACTTGACGCACACGCGGGAACACAAGCGGGAACACAAGCAAAGCAGGGCCGTGTTCCAATACCCGTACTTCCATGAGTATACTTAAAGGAAGTATACTATCCGCACTGGCTACTACGTTAATTTTTCAGATGTGAGTGCTGTTCCAAATCGAGTACTCCGTGGTGCACTAACCGGAAATTACGATCACGACTGCCGCCGTGGCTCCTCCCCCGCAATAAACATCCCGCTTTGAACGGTGAACTCTTTACGCCTAGCAGCTATAAAAAGCTATAAAAACTATAAAAACTACAAAATGACTATTAATGCAGGCTATGTGGAAAATGCGCCGACTTTGGCTCAGCCTGGCTCCGCCTCTTCTGCTACGTAGCTAAGAAGGCTGCCGTTGAGTACGGGGAGTGTCCTTCGATCCACACTTCACGATTAGCCCGTTTTGAGTACGGCATCCGGGTCCTTGAAGTATACTTCTTTTCGCCGGATCTGAATTGGAGTACTGCGTACTCAAATTTTGGCTAGTAAGTACGGACAGTATGGGTATTGGAACACGGCAGGACAAGACAAACGATGAAGAGGGCAAAACGGAGTGCAGTATGGAGACACTTTAAGTTGGTTAATGACGACAAAGACGCCAAATGCACAATATGTGGAAGTATTTTAAAGTACAACAACTAAACGACTTCGTTGAATTACCACCTAAATGTGTCACATTCAGAAGGAAATTCAGCTTCTCAGAAGAATTGCCGCTTATCAATTAATCGATCATCGATCGATAAGATGAAACAACTATCGATTAATGAATTACTCGATAATTTGCATCCCTAATTACAAGCCGTTTGAAAATCTGCCGTTTCCTGTGTTTTTGTGACATCACAAGTGGGCGTGTCCACCTAGATGTTCAGGGGATAGATGAGCAACGTTTGCTACAGTCCACTGGGCAAGGTGGTGATTGATTGACACTCACACCTGTTTGCATGACATCCCCTCTTTAACAGTCATTAAGCAGACATCATCCAGGCAGTCCAGTCCAGGTGCATGCAGGCCAGGGCATTATTGCGGTCGTTGTGGAATCGTGACACATGAACCGAGTTGTTATTGTTATTATTCTGAGGCGCTTTTCAGAGAAGTGGGCGTGACATTAAACAGGTTTCACGTTTCCGTCCAGAGGAATTAAATGAGGAGAACCGGATCTGTTGGTATGAACCTCAAGTGTTGCTTCCAGGCTGAGGGTCAAGCCGCACAAGTTGGCCAATACTTGAATAAACCCTTACGAGCGTCATGCCCCGACTGTCATCACCCCGCTCCCACGTCTAGATCAGAGGCCTTGTGCAACGACCCGGTCTGCTACACTCATCGTTCCAGCATGCACGCAGACACACACGCACACGCACACGTACACGTACAAACATGCACGCACACACACGCACGGTAACTAAACACTTTGCGAACAAAGGCACCAGGAGAATGTAAGATAAGAAGGCTGTGATTACCACAGCCAACCCGTTCCCCCGACACCCACGAACCAGCCTTGGTTTGGGGCCATGCAGCCACCCAAATATTTAACCCCAAACCCAGCAACACAACAAACACACCCGAGACCATCCAGGTTCACAAATGCCGGGATCTTTATGGGCCCGGAGACAAGCAGGATACCGCACCAAAGGGCACTTTGACAAGGGGGTGTTTCGTGGTCGTTGTAGGCGCATTACCCCGCAGTTGAACTTGTTTGCCTGAAATTCCCCACCGGCGTGTAACGCGGAGCCGTGTGGCTGCTGGCCGCGCGTCTGGGCAGCAACACTGGTTCCTCTGTGCGCACGGACACACTGAGCCCCTTCACACAGCCACAGCCGCAGCACAGCTGGATGTCATTACTGACAGCTGGACGACCGGCGGGGCTCGGCCACAGACCTATACCTGGGACGGGGGTGGGCGTGAGGGTACTACTTCGACTTTTCATTGAGCGACATGCACTTAACACATGATCCTGATATATTCTGCTACCCAGACAGGCGGGGTGTGGCTCGTGTTTCATGATGAATCAGTATGCATGCATTCCCTTTGAAGGGATGACAGGCAACGAAGCAGCAGCTGCCGAAATAAAAATATGAATTGCCAATGTGACTTCACACAGGCGTCTCATGAACCCGGAGCAGACTGCGTTAACGTGCACCGTACTGGCCCCAGACTAGCATAGTATCAGCTTGCATACCAGGGACAGGATAACTGATGGTAGCCTTGTTGGTTTTATTCACGTCCAGGCTCTTCTCTGGTCGAACCGAGCCCATTCATGAAACATAGGTTAAAACCGCAGCCTGTCGTCTCCTCCCTCGTTTCAATCCTCAGCATTTTCCACAAGGTGACACTAAACTCCCCCGACCAGCCGCTGCGGACAGGAGAAAGTATCCGATGTAAAAACGACTGTGATTTATAAGTGCCCGACTGCTAAACCACGCAATTCACGTGTCACCCTGGGATCATTCCTCCAGACCCGCACGGCCAGGGGCCGCAGCGTGCGGCCGCTCTGCAGCCTCACCGGGAAGACGCGCACTGCTTGGAACAACATTCACACACAGTGCGTGTGTGCCGATACGTTTTACAAAGTGATAGGATGACAACGAGCTGAAACACACTTCCATGACTTAACGCTAATCTTCTGGAACAAGTTGATCATTTCTCTTTTCAACACTTGTGCAAAGCTTACCCTCTTTCCGTGCAACGCGGGGAGCCAATCGATCTGTATTATATTCCCAGCTGCTTGTGTTGTAGATTACATCCACCGCCGTCGCATTAGCAGCTCCTGAGCCCCAGTGACTTGAAGGTGCTGGTCGTTGATCCTGGGAAATTCCGTCTCATGTTCGCCATGGCGGACGACTGAACATGCAGAGCGGAGAGGAGAGAGGGCTGGGATTACACACAGCACGGAAGATCCACTCCAGTTGAGTTTTACTCAGACAATGAAGGAGGCGCAATGCCGACAGGGTTTCTAGCAGGCAGCGAACTGCGGATCAACAGTGTCCCCTGGCGGTGGGAGAGGGTTATGACACGCGTAATCAGGTCGGACGGTTTGGATGGTTGGTGATTGATGGATGGATGCTCAGCTTGATGGCTTCACTAAATACCATCAGCATGTATAACATCACACACATGATGTCATCAGAGAGACATCTGTCTTCCGCGTCTTTTTGGTTTTTATAAAAGTAGCATTCCAAGAGAGAAGTCATTTTAGCATATACATTTTTATTAAAAAAATATGAACTTAACTAATTAATTTAATCTTATTTAAAAAGATTATCTTAAACACATTTTCCGCTTGTTTCATCTTCTTATGTATTACATACAGAACTCACTTCCAAAACCATACATTGTCTATATATACATAAACGATGTGTGATTATAAAGGAACTCAGTCTCACTACACGTGCTGCCATTCAAAATGGCCCTCGACCCGGCAGCAGAGAGAGGCGGGGAACTGACGCGCTGCTGGAACTCAAACCTGAGACGCATGGCGCCAGTTTACCACGATGTCTCGAGGGAGCCGTCACTGAGAGGTGTGAGGTAACATTTACACAATATAAGAATACACAAAATAACGTACGAATGAATCAGTGGAATCAAAGTTTGCGTTATAATTGATTAGTGGAGTCAAATTTGTAGCTTTACTGAAATTACACCAAATTTCTCGCCTTTGTTTGTATTGTTAACTATGGCAAGTGAAAGGTCAAACTAATTCGGGAGACTAGACATTTATGGAGACACGCTCATCATTGCTTCTATAGGCGTACCACGTGGAAAGACGCCACTACACTCCTACGTAGACAATCTTTCTTTGTAGGCCAAACCGTGGCTGTGCTCGAACCCCACTAATAGCTCATTGGATCCGGTCTAAATGTGCCGTGCGGCCCCAACACGCTGGCAGCAGTCTCTCCTTTCATTCCCGCGCACTGCGCTGCTTCCTGTGTCTCCGAGCGGCTCCACGGTGACGATAAGCAGACTCTCCTCTCGCTGTAGCAGTGTCCCGGGGCGCTGCTGCGTGCGGCTCCTCGGTGACACCCACCCACCAGCGCACGCCGCCTCTCCGGAGATAACAGCCAGTGTTGTGAGGCCTGGGACCGCGCTTTTATTTTGAATGTCCTTCGCCCACCTGCTGGCAAGAAGGGGGAGGTGGGGGGGGTTGAAGTCTCCTACGCATGGTGGGACTGAGAGATGAAGGAATCACACACACATGTACACACACACACGGACGCACACACGCTCACACACGGACGGACCCATGAACATACACAAACTCATGCACATGGACGCAAACACGCAGACACACACACACACACACACACACACACACACACACACACACACACACACACACACACACACACACACACACACACACACACACACACACACACACACATACATAAACACGTGTACACTCACATACACACTTACAGAGAAATGATACATGTGCACACACACACGTACACACACTCACACACACAGACACAAAAAACAGACACTCACTCACACAGGAATAAATACATGCACACAAACACACACACAGGAATGAATACATGCACACACACACACACACACACACACACACACACACACACACACACACACACACACACACACACACACACACACACACACACACACACACACACACACACACACAGACACACACACAGACACACACACTTCATCTTGGCAGACTGTGCCCCCTCTGGAGGTATTTCCAACGCTGGAACCAATTCAGACGAGAGCAGCCGTGCACGTAGCACAATCACGAAGAGACGAATAACACTGAGCTGTGTCTCTGGAACACTGTAGATATAGATATAAAAAACCAGGTAATGAACACATCGTTTTGAGGTATTTCGCATTATGATCAAGAGTCATTTGCGACCATCTGCCGTCGATGTAGATTGCCGTTGCAATGCCTGCCTCCTTAATTTGATTCACAGTACAAACAACGCCTGCAGCCTAATGTTAACTGCATTGGCAGCCATGTCTGCCCCCCCCCCCCCCCCCCATTCTTCCCAAGCAGTGTGTATGTTTTATCAGCATTTAATGATAGCGCCGCAGGTTTGCAGTTGAAGTCTCAAAATAAAGTTCATCAAATCTTCCAGACAAAGTCGTCCTCAACACAACGCAGTGTCGACTTACTCAGCTTCAGCAGCACATGAGTATTCAGCGACTCTAATTCATATCCCATCACTGACGTGTTTCGTATCTTGGGTACAAATCACTTTCAACCGGAATCCATTATTGAAATCAAAGGGTTCAACGCATCAAAGTCAAACAGTTTTTTTTTAATTAGCGGAATTTCTAATTGTCACATTCATTCTCAAACCCCAAAAGTGATTTACGGATTTATTATTTATATATTACGTATAATTATATATTTCTGAAGCTCTGCTTTGATTGCGGGTCGATGCTTGTTTAAAGGAATGGTGTCTGTGTGTGTGTGTGTGTTTGTCTGTGTGTGTGTGTGTGTGTGTGTGTGTGTGTGTGTGTGTGTGTGTGTGTGTGTGTGTGTGTGTGTGTGTGTGTGTGTGTGTGTGTGTGTATGTTTGTGTGTGTGTGTTTATTCAGCTGTTGCAAGGGCCAGCCAACAGAAGATGGGAGAGAAAACAGGAAATCACCACAACAGCCTCAGAGTCTTCATGGAATCTCCCGATAAAAAACACGTCTGCATCCTGGGAAAATGATGTGCAAGATTGTCACCCAATTGTGAAAAATCAGTGTAATATGTAAAGCCGAATGACGCTGTGAGTCTGGTCCTACTCATCACCTATTGTTCCATGATTAATATGAAGGTAGGGACCAAGGCTTGAACACGGGGGACATCATTCATACATTAGGTAAGGGCTCTGTAGGGGGGTGGGGGGGGGGGGGGGGCTGCCTCTATTTTAAACCAGCCAGTACGTCCCCTACACCCCCCCGTCTTATGGACCAGGTCATTATGGCCGCTGGCCGGGACAGTGTTTCAGTCCCTGGTGCTCCACTCAGCCTGTCTGCAGTGAGTCAGGGCCCCGACACACACACACACACACACACACACACACACACACACACACACACACACACACACACACACACACACACACACACACACACACACACACACACACACACACACGTACATACACGCACGCATTCATGCGA
>NC_079431.1:1311284-1361284 GCF_026213295.1 Gadus chalcogrammus
ATGGAGCTTCCAGTGACCTAACGTCTCCGCTTCCTTCCAGTCCTGTTGTTCCCTCAACACTCTTTAAGGTCAACACAGGTCAGGGAGACCAGACCGTCGTCACTGTCTCTCCTGGCTACCCTACAAGAGACCGTCACGTTGGGCTGTTTTTTCCTGGGAGCGTTTCAGGTGAACTAGAAGGTAAACAACAGCAATCAAGCACTCTGTTGTGTTTGTGACGGGACACTTTGTTAAAGCACTCACGTGGTGATCCGCTGTTGTGTTGTTCGTAAACTCCGTACCGACCGACGCGTATCGATTCCAGGAGACCGGAGAGGTGAACGCGCTAAAGGCTCTTAGGCAGAATCCGTACGAGGAAGCCGTTTGGACGAATGCTCTGTAGCGGATGTTTTAGTGAAGCCGGAGACGGACGGACGGACGGACGGTGGTGATCTCCAGTCCGGTGTGCTCCTCTAACGCCTGAGGGATGGAAACCTTCCACCAGCCGCCCTTCGACCCTCAGACTGTTCACGTCTCTCTTAGTATCACCGTCAGTGGTGATCGTCTAGAGGTGGAAGCATTGTCTTTCCTTCCATGCCGAGAAATCCCCTAAAGACACACACACTCATACCCACACACACAGACACACACACACACAGACACACACACTCATACCCACACACACACACAGACACACACACGCAGACACACACAGGGCGCCCTGATACAGCTGTAAGTTAGACTGTGAAATTGACAGCTCATGTGTTGCCATGACAACCAATTATGGCGACATCCCCCCCCCCCCTGCATGATCTGAGTTTTCCACGCATTCTCCCCCCGCTGTGGTTATCAAAGGTACGGGGGCAGGGGGAGGGGGTGTGTGTGTGTGTGTGTGTGTGTGTGTGTGTGTGTGTGTGTGTGCGTGTGTGTGTGTGTGTTGGGGATCAGGGGACAGCGGTGGATGGGGGAGTCGGTTCCACCTGAGGCCCTGTGACAGAGGGGGGGAGGGGTGGGTGTAAACATGTTGCAGACAGACACAGAGCACCGTGACGCAGAGCGGTGCCAACGCAGCCCCGTGTTCAGCGGAGGCCGCGGCGCTGCACCTCGACGGAAGGGTTGCAGGAGGCAGAGGCTGAGGTCTGCGATGCTAAGACACTAGCGTGTAGCTGTTAGCACGTGGCTACAAGAGTAGGGGGGGTCAGATAAACTGAGGCCACTACATGAGATACTTTGTGGTAAACGTGAATACCATCGTCTTTTGAGTTAACGAGCATTGATTGATGATGGGTTATTGATATTCGCTTTGGCCGTGGATCCCGAGGACAGACGTTCATCTGACGACGGAGCCTTCATCACAGAGACGCCATCGTAGGACATAGACAGGTGTCACTCAAACCGAACCAGCTGCTTCTATGTCCCCGGGCGCGGGTAGTAGACTCAACCAGTTTAGGTAAGTCCACCACCCCTGTACCCGGGTACGCAAGAACACAACGCCCTCACGAGTGTGACGAGCGCCACCTGAGGGCGTCCTGCGATGTGGAAACGGTTTAGTGTCACAAACACTAACAGGCTTCCTGGGGGGGAGTGTACTGCAGACCCCCCCCCCCCCCAAAGGACTCCCCTGGTCCGCTGGGGAGCCGGGAACGTGCTCATGCATTATGAGGACTGTACTGTACTGTACTGTACTGTACTGTACTGTACTGTACTGTACTGTACTGTGCTGTACTGTACTGTGCTGTACTGTACTGTACTGTACTGCACTACAGTCTGTCTGTCAGTCGGGGCGGGGCGGGGGGGTGGGGGTTGGACAGTTGGTCCCAGTCCTCCCACTCTGTACGTCTTCACATCGGACAGAGTGAAATGGGAGCAGTTTGACTGTAACACACACACACACACACACACACACACACACACACACATACACACACACACACACACACAACCCAGCAGCGGTGTGTGTGTGTGTGTGTGTGTGTCTGTGTGTGTGTGTGTGTGTGTGTGTGTGTGTGTGTGTGTGTGTGTGTGTGTGTGTGTGTGTGTGTGTGTGTGTGTGTGTGTGTGTGTGTGTGTGTGTGTGTGTGAGGGCTCCAAAAGCCCTCCAGAACCCCACACTACCCGTGTTGTGGCCCCAGACAGCTGTGAGTCAGCCCCCCCCCGCGCTGACACAGCCCAGTGGTGTTGGAGCGCGGCCGAGTTGTGTTGGAGCGCGGCCGACTCCCTCTGGGGTTCACGTTCTGCTGCAGAGGAAGAAACACACACACACACACACACACACACACACACACACACACACACACACACACACACACACACACACACACACACACACACACACACACACACACACACACACACACACACACACACACACACACACATCCGGTTCTGCAGGTGCAGGAACACAGTAACAAGTAACAATGGGTTTCGGAAGAGCAAAGTCAGGACGAGGAGCCAAATGAGATAGAATCCCTTCTGTCGGACATCGGCTTTATTGGTGGATAAATAAACACCATGGGAGCGATATATACTGTAATATAGATTCTCTCGCTCTCTCTCTCGGGAGTGTACAGGCGTCCGTGGTTACCACTTTGTTCTCGTTAGCTACGGGGTGTCCGGTCTTTCCCGCCTGTTTCCGATGTTCCTGCTCCTCTCTCCTAACGGTAACGATGGCGGGGTGTGGAGGACGAGGAGGAGGAGGCCAGCGGTGGTCACTAATAACCCCCACAGAGATGCCTCTCCGGCGGGGTAACCAGGCTGCTGCCCCCCCCCCCCTGGATCAACAGAACGAATGGAGAGACAGAGAGCAGCACACACACACATATATATAGAGACAGAGACACACGTACACACAGAGAGACAGACAGAGAGACACACACACATACACACACACACACGCATACACAGAGAGCAGCACACACACATATATAGAGACAGAGACACACGTACACACAGAGAGACAGAGACAGAGACAGACACACACACACACACACACACACACACACACACACACACACACACACACACACACACACACACACACAGAGACAGAGAGCAGCACACACACATATATAGAGACAGAGACACACGTACACACAGAGAGACAGACAGAAAGACACACACACATACACACACACACACACGCATACACAGAGACACACACACACACACACACACACACACACACACACACACACACACACACGCACACACACACAGAGACAGAGACATAGACACACACACACAGAGATAGACACAGACACAGACACACACACACGCATACACACACACACACACACACACACACACACACACACACACACACACACACACACACACACACACACACACACACACACAGAGAGAGACAGAGACAGAGACATAGACACACACACACACACAGAGACAGAGACATAGACACACACAAACACAGAGACATACATACAGAGGTAGACAGACATAGACATACACATACATACATAGAGACAGAGATACACACAAACACACACACATAAAAGTAAGCAGGTGCACACACACACACACCCGCACACAAATACACCCTTCCAAGCACAAACACAGACACAGACACAAGCACCATGCACACACACACATATGCATGCTATTTCGCGCTCTCGCACACACACACACACACACACCCACTACTGGGTTGAGTTTTTCCTCCCATAAAACGCTTGGCACCAACGGTGTAAATGAATGTTCGCGTTCCGCCAGGTGGGTCTCTGATAGGGCAGACTTCCAAAACAGCTGGCGCCGTCATTTCACATCTCTGCCCAACTTTGATTTATCGTTCTCTTCGACACAGAATTAATCCTTCATTACCAAACGCCTTCCTGCTCAGGCTGTGTACCAATAGGTGTGTCGATGGTTACCCTATCACGATATGAATGACTCGGTAAACAGTCTTTATCAGACTTCTGTTAAGACTCCCAGTGTATTTGTAACATCATATACAGCCATGGATCACTGAACACCTTATTGTTGCAGAAGACAAAGGCAGTGTGTTCCCCAAGCTCTTTCTTTCCATTCTGGTCCGGCTCTACTTGTTCCTGAGACTCGTACACAGAATCAGATACACTCCTGCTTGATCTGCACGCCTGGTGGTCAAATACTTAGGACATGAAGTGAGAATACAGTATTAGAGAGACGATTGAGACAGTTTCTACGCCTATGAACTGAACAGTAGACAGTTTAGATAAGAGCATGCTCCCACTGGACAGAAGTCGTGGTGAGGTTACCATGCACCTAATTGAATCACAATCAGAATTGAAATTTAAGATGTCATCTGCTCACATCACGAAACGTTGAAAGACTTCGAGTCGAGTGTTAAACGCACTTTTATTATTGTTTAGGTGCCAAATGAAACAGTGTCACCATCTATCGAGGGAGGGGGATTAGGATTAAATGGTCACATAAAAAAATAGAAAATCAAGGATGGAACTGGTAGATCGGGAGGGGGGGCAACATGATGGACAGGTCAGAGGGAGGTTGGCCACATGATGGACAGGTCAGACAGCGTCAAGAGCCATACGTGGGTTGGGTTTGGTTCTTTGCACGTTTCCACAGCCTATATTAATCTCAAACAAGAAAACTATTTTTTTGTTGTTGAACTAGCCATGCATACAGTTGACGAATCCACGTGTTTTGAGTCAATGTGTCTTCACACAAACTGGCACTTTTCAATAGAAAATATGTACACTACCACTTATTGTTTTTGCCCCTTTCGCTCTCACCCTCGTTTCATTTGGCTCAATTTGAATACTCTGAATACATGAATGAGGACTGGGATGTTAGAAACCCAAGCAGCCCGCTTGTTTCTGCAAAACCGGAGGGGAAACGAAATTGAAAGTGTGACAGAAGTCGGCGGCTCTTAATGGGAATGCCAACGCTCCTTCAAAATAAGAGTAAGGCGGCCGGTTCTGAAGATTGTTTCTGTAGAAACCCCAGAAGGTTCTGTCGAGAAATCTGCTGTCACAGCTTTCCCCCCCAAAAATAATAAAAACATGTCTTGTGTGATATATAAGAGTCCCACTCTCTCTCTTTCTCTCTCTCTGCCAACCACTGGAGTCCCAACACTGCAGAACCACGGCGATATAACGCACTGCTGTGAAATCCCCCTGACACCTCCTCCTCGCTTTTGTCTCCTCTAAACTCTTACATGAAAGAGAACTCCAACCAAAAGAACCCTATAAAAGGATGGCCCTCTGCTGACATCTCTCCTGGGCTCGCTGTGTGATTGTTCCAAACCGCCCACTCCTCTCTGCCGCCAGAGGAGGCTGGCAGACGCTGAAGGAACCCAGAGCACAAATCAAAGGCTCGTCAATGTTTTAAACACGGACCCCGCCCACTGCCGCCACCACGCTACTGGTGTGTGTGTGTGTGTGTGTGTGTGTGTGTGTGTGTGTGTGTGTGTGTGTGTGTCGTTTATGAAAAACGAAATTAAAAAAACCCATCATCACAGATCATTAAAAGATTAAGATTTTCAAGGAAAGCGTTTCTGTTAGCTTATTGCGGAGTCACCGCGATGTAATTCCGTCATGTGACCCTTCTCTCTGAATGACCCCCCCCCCCCCCCCCAGCTCTCGATGACAGCCGCCCCCCCTCAACAAAAACAACTCAGAGCAAAATAAGGCGTGTGTACGTTTTACTCTATTATTTTTTTCTTCTAGCGTTGTTCGATTTCTCTCCCGACAAACTCATTCACAATCTATTCATTATTAACATGTCATCGTTACTATTATTATCATCATCGTCATCATCATAATGATTCATATTATTCATATTAATAATCACTTATTTGTATGCACCAAAGAGTTCAGACCCAGAGGGTTCAACCGTGAGTCAGTGTTTCTGTTTTTGGTCGTTCGTAGTTCAGCCTCCGAGTTCACACACTCAAGTGTTTGTGCATGAGTGTGTGTGCATGAGTGTGTGTGTGTGTGCATGAGTGCTGTGTGCTGTGTGTGTGTGTGTGTGTGTGTGTGTGTGTGTGTGTGTGTGTGTGTGTGTGTGTGTGTGTGTGTGTGTGTGTGTGTGTGTGTGTGTGAGAGAGGGGGGGGGGGCTATTGTATATTGCAGGAGGAGCAGCAGGGGTCGTCCTTGTCCGGCTGGGCTGCGTAGTCCATCTGCCGCACGATCTCGGCGAACAGCTCGTCCACCATGGTCTTGCTCTTGGCCGAGGTCTCCATGAAGGGGCAGCCCCAGTCCTCGGCCAGGGCCTGCCCCTCGCTGGCCGACACCTCCCGCTCACTCTCCAGGTCCACCTTGTTCCCCACCAGGATCACCGGCACCTTCTCGTACCTGCGGAGCGGACACAGAGGAACCAGAGCCAGGGTGAGCCAGGAGGAACGGCAGAATGAACCACAGGAGGACACAAGGCGACGCTTCTGTGGTCGGTTCAAAAACGTAAAACGATGGTAAATGGTCGAGTTGATGTACTCAGGGATGGTAGAGTGTGTGTGTGTGTGTGTGTGTGTGTGTGTGTGTGTGTGTGTGTGTGTGTGTGTGTGTGTGTGTGTGTGTGTGTGTGTGTGTGTGTGTGTGTGTGTGTGTGTGTGTGTGCAAGGGCGTCATCAGAATACACAAAAGCATTAGAGCATTCGTTTGAGTCGGTCGCATGCTGTTGTGCTTTCTGATTTGCTGTGGTGCTTTCTGATTTGCTGTGGTGCTTTCTGATTTGCTGTGGTGCTTTCTGATTTGCTGTGGTGCTTTCTGATTTGCTGTTGTGTTCTGCACTTCAGGGCCTCCGTACTAAAGAGAGAGAACACTGAGAGTTTCAGGTGAGAACGTGCGCGTGTGACGCAGCCCCTCAGACCGGCCCGGGCCTCAGTGGATCACTCCGGCCCATCTGCTCCCGAAATACCAGCACAACACCCCGGGCTGGGACGTGACCCAGTGGGTGGCAGGAAGTGAGCAATCCACTGCGGCCCGCCCCACCGAGAACAGGATGTGGCCGGAATCCTTTGAACTTGTATTGTACTTAATTTCTTTGCCTTAAATCTCGAGGCAGTCCATTACATCAATCACAAACTAGTTCAATATAGACTTGTATTCAACACTGTGTGCGTGAGTGAGTGTGTCTTTGTGTGTGAGTTTCTGTCTCTCTCTCTCTGTGTGTGTGTCTCTCTGTGTGAGTGTGTCTCTCTGTGTGTGTATGAGTGTGAGTGAGTGAGTGTGTCTATCTGTGTGTTGTTATATATATAGCCTTGCTAAGGGTCTCCAGGAGTGACACACTGACAGCTAGTGTATTTTGGCACTCTGAGTTTTCTCTGGTGAGCCGTCTAGACATGTTGCCTGATCAAAAAGCAGCCGCCGGGTCCTCGCGGCTGGGCTGTCGTGGTTTGATGTGGCCGACGTGAGCCCGACTGCGTGTGTCAGAACGCTGTAGTCTGGAGCCACGCGGAGCGATCAATAGATCGGGGTCAGACACCTCTCCGTCTCCTTAGAGCTTCTGAATGCCTGTCGGCGCAGCCTACAATATTCATGCTGCTCAATTATTCATTTGTTTGAGAAAGAGAAGAGAAGAAAGTTTGGGGGGAGACTGTCACATTTCTCTCAAGTTTAAGTGTCACATGAGTGTACTACATGGAGTAGTGTTGTTATCGGTTCCAAGGCAAAGCACAGTACATCTACATTTAGGCCGTTCAGCAGACGCTTCTATCCAAAGCGACTTACAATAAGTACATTTGTCAGAAGAAAGAGAAACAACAATATATCGCTGTCTTTACACAAAGGATGTTCATAGAAACAAGTGCCAAGCATTAACAATTGCTAGTTTAACCCATTCCCCGTATACAACAAAGACAGCTAGGAGAACAGTAGATGGGCTGAACATTTAACAATTAACGTTGATTCTTGACACTTGCGGTCGAATGCAACTCAAATACAAATACAACAACAACAAAGCATTGCTCATCTCTACAGAGCACACTCTGTAGAGCTGAGTGTAATATCTGGTCAGGCTACATTTTTCACAGCCCCTCATCAAACTTGCATGGGCATGTTGGACCTATGGTGATTTACTCATGAATTAATGATCAACATAGAGCCCATAGTGATATCTTAACCACTGCTTCACTGACCTGCGTCTCGGCCTATGGAAGTGTAAGGCTTAGCTCAGGAGGTAGAGCGGGTTGAATAGTAACCGGAAGGTTGCTAGTTCGATCACCGGCTTCTCCCCGGAGTGATGAGGTGTCCCTGAGCAAGACGGCCTCACCCTGACTGCTCCTGACGAGCTGGCTGTCGCCCTGCGTGGTTGACTCCGCCATCGGTGTGTGAATGTGTGCATTAACCGCTGTAAGTCACTTTGGATAAAAGCGTCTGCTAAATGCCCTAAATGTAAATGTACGGAGGAACAGATGATGTCCAGTGTCCCGTGTTGCCAGCAGTGTCGGTAGGAACCATTTAAACGACCGATGGTTTAAATAAACAGTTCGCTGTGCTTCTGTGTTTGGACGTTGTTTCACCTACAGCCCGGTCATCGCATTCCCGACCTTAAATAGGCATACGTCGAAAGCCACAAGTCCTGCTGAGAAACTATTCCAGACCGCATTTCCTCAGAGCGAGCGACTTGAACCTTTTACTACATTCCCGTTTTTCGATGGGAAGCCCATAATTATGTTTTTCACATTTGAAAGTCTGTGTTTTCTAAATTTAGCCGGGGCTGTTTATTAAAGGCTGCAGGGGGGCCGGGGTGTGAAGCCGCGGTGGTCCACTCGGGCGTATCTCTCCCAACAGGACGGAAAGCCGAGCCCGTCCCCCCGGAGGAACGATACCAATCACAGGGGGAGATAAACACGTCCCCAAAGCGGCGTCTACGGGGCCCCGCCCTCCCTCCCTCCCTCCCTCCCTCCCTCCCTCCCACCATTCCCATCACAGCCTCTCCCCCCGTCCCTCGTGCTTACTGGGAATAACAAGAAAACATCTAATGGAAGCTGTGAGGGCAACATGTAACAGCATCGGACCAATACATTTCCATATAATTCGTAAAATGATATCTCATATCCATTAAGTGCTACAAAAGCTCCACAAACATAACAGCAGTGGATTGAGTCTCACTCTGAGCCCAAGAGCAGGAAGGAGGAGGAATCGTCATCTGGCTCCAAACGAGCGGTTTCTATAAATAACTTTAATCAGAGGAAGGGGACCCTGTGGTCCCAGGAGGTGTGTGGGGGGCAGCAGGGGGGCCCGTGGGGGGGATGGGGGGGGGAGCCCGTGGGGGGGGGGGGGGGGGGAAGGAGGGGGCAGCAGGGGGGCCGTGGGGGGGGGGGGGGGGAGCCCGTGGGGGGGGGGGGGGGGGAAGGAGGGGGGCAGCAGGGGGGCCCGTGGGGGGGGGGGGGGGGGGAGGGGGGGGCCCGTGGGGCCGAGCAGGGAGCCGCACATTCTAGGTGCAGGAGGGGGGAAAGAAAAACAACGACAGATGTGCTGTAAGGACGCCGAGGGTGTGGACCCTCACACTGAGCACACGGCGCCGCCCACCCTGGTGGGGGGGCCCGGCCCGGTGGGGGGGCCCGGCCCGGTGGGGGGGCCCGGCCCGGTGGGGGGGCGCTCTGCTGCGTATCCCAGCCACAGACCTCCGGCCTCAGCCCCCAGACTGCCAGCTCAGGCCTTGGAGTGGGCGGGGCCGCGGCAGAGCGCTGTGGGCCCGGCAAAATGAGGCGCTGAGCGAGGGCGGCCTGGGGTCTGCGGTCTGCGGGCACTGGAGCGCGCTCACTTCAAACACCCATCTCAGCGCCCGGACACAGCTAATCTATAATGCATGCTACGTCAACTGATGGAGGCCTCGCTGAGGCCACGGTGGGGTATGGGGGGTGGGGTATGGGCGGCGGGGTATGGGGGTGGGGTATGGGCGGTGGGGTATGGGGGGTGGGGTATGGGGGGTTGGGAGCGGGGGATGTGTGGGGTGGGGTGCGGTCTGGGGTGTGAGGTGGGGTGAGGGGGGTGGGGTACGTGGGGTAGGGTGTAGAGAAGGTCGTGGTGGTCACACGACAGTCTCTGGACCATCTGCTGCTACCGGGATGTCCAGTCCCAGGTATCGTCTGTATCTTAGAGTCAACCAGCCCAAAGAGACATAGGGCAATATACCGACCCAATATTATGGGATGTATTGTGTATTAATGTTATAACATCATATTGCCACCAACACCAATGCATACATTTGATCGATTTTCTAAATTCTGATACCCCAGATTAATTTTATTAGAAATGACCATCTTAACATCGTCTTCGTATAACGTTATAAACTCCCGCATATACAAACTTTACAAGAATGGAGATGTTGAGATATGATGTTATTATTATCGTCATTTCCATAACTCTTTCGGTGCGTTTAATAAACGAAGCGGCTCATCGCTCGAAGGACGGCGGACATCTGGTAGGACTCGGCAATCTGTCACCCTGGAATGGCCCGCATGGCTTCTGGAGCCGTCAGGAGGACAGATAAATGGCTTCTACCGGTCCCTGCCGTAGGGCGGTCGGTGAGGAGGGGCTGCTGCTGCTCAATGACTCAGGTGAGCCGGTTGGGCCGACTCAGGGAAGGACGCCCGAGCTCCCTCCGAGTACAGAAGCAGAGATCGGGGCCGCTCGAGCGGAACAGTCAAACAGCTCGCGAGCAGAACCACGAGGGCATTGCGACAAGACTGTTTTCGCTCGTTGGATCCAAACTTCAAGGTCATGGTTCTACACAATGGCCCACCGCACACACACACACACACACACACACACACACACACACACACACACACACACACACACACACACACACACACACACACACACACACACACACACACACACACACACACACACACACACACCAACAGGTGTGTTGTCGATTCACAATTGACTTGTTTTTGGGATTGCCTTCCAATCGACTGTATATGGCTTATGACGTTTTTCTAGATTAAAAGCATGAGTGGGTAAATATGAATTGAGTGAATGTAAAAACAATAAACTTACTAAACATCTATTTTCCATAAATGACTGCGAGCCAAGTCCTCTGGCTAAACCATAAGAAATACTGCACAAAATAAGGAAATAAATTAGACAGGAACACAATTCAGTCAAGCACAATTGATTCGAGGCAGAACAGTTATTGGTGGGCCCATTTCTTTGCAATCAACACTTTGATTAAATCACTCTTTAACAATACACCATCATTAATGGTGAATTAGCAGGAAAACGTATTCCCTACTGGCTTTCCCTCCTCCTGATTTTTCTCCTTGTTTCATGATTTTAAAGCTTGCTCTCCATTGCGTATATCCACAGATTCAAAGTTACTTCAGTGTGTTACTGTCGTTTTATCACTGATGTTCTGCTTCACAGGAATGTCCACTTTCTCCATTATGGCCGACCCCAGCCTTCCACTGGTGACAGTAACAGCAGGACAAGCTGGTGTGAGCGTGAGCTCGTAATGAAACAGAGGAGGAACGTCGTTCCCCACCGCGCTGGGTGGCCTGGGTAATTACAGGGCTTGAGTAACTCAATAAATCACAAGAAAATATAAGACATGTACGCACACCACACACACACACACTAAAACACTGAAGGAATACTGATTTGTATCTTGAAATTGCGAGGGCCCCGTGGGTATGGAATGAAACGCCAGCTATTTTAAAAGCAGTTCATCGACATCCAACATGCTATGCAATTTATGGTTTGCAAAATAATATACAGACGAAACCATATCTATTAGGGAGGTATTAAAAAAAGAAAAAGGTCACATTGACAACCCCCAAATCCCTTACTTATTATTGGGTTAGTTAGGGTAAGGGTTAGGGTTAGGGTAACCCTATGTGTGTGTGTGTGTATATGTGTGTTAGTTTAACTCTAACCCATTTCCTTATAAGAAGGTCCAGTACAGGTGAATCTACTGCTATCTCCTAAAACAACATGAGGTCCATTAAAGTGAGACTGAAAGGTCTTCTTCTACGGCTCGGTGTTAAACCCCTTTGTATAAACCGCCATAACTCATAAAGACATGTGCCTAATATTAACCAGAACAATATGCCGATGCCATGTGCACAGTTCCTTTCTTCCCCTTAAAAACACGTTTCCCACATTCCTCTCCATGTGCTATCGATCGAGCGTCCTAATGTGAAACAGCTACCTTCATGCCGGGGTAGCTGTCAAAACACATCACCTGCGAAGCGCCAACAGCTCCTGTAGCCGGGATGAGGTGCGGGCGTGGGGCGCGCAGGTCGCTAATCCCGAACACCCTTGGCCTCCGAGCTAATGCCCGTCTAGGACTCCGACCGCAGACGCTGATGGGACCTGACAGAGTTCACCGTGCGAACAGCATCCAGGACCCAGGGCGAAGCCGAGCCGAGTGGAGCCATGAGACGGAGACAGCAGCACCGTGGTGGATAGGTGTGCGCGCGTGCGTGCGCGCGTGCGTGCGCGCGTACGTGCGTGCGTGGGGTAAGGTTGGCACCGAGGGGGGGACAGATGGGGGTCTGAAGTGGGCAGCATACTTAGAAAGAAGTTGACTTATTTCCGGCTGGCCGAGACTGAGGATGTTCTTTGCAGAATATTTTATGCTGGATGGGAAATCAGAAATCCACTTGTTGAAATAATGAAGGAATAAACTGTGATGCTGTGGGCAGTTATCGGAAAATAATGTATGACGGGGGTGGTGATGCCAAAGTACATTACCTTCCAATAACCGGACACCGCCCAGAGTGGTTTCATTCTGCTTATACCACAGTTACCACCAGTATTAGATACTTCCATATGCATCGCCATTGTATTATTTTATCTACATTATCAGCTGAAATGTAATTATTCTCAAGGGAATATCTGGTCACAAGTTTATTTGGCTGTTTCGTGGTTTGATTTGTAGCATATTGATTCAATAACAACTGTTGCAGAAGTGCAGAAGTGTACCGTTAATGTACACCCATGGAACGTTACTGGCCAATCGGGATAAAGCATTGTGTTTTCTGCAGCATTGTGTTTTCTGACCAACCATAAGCAATGTTTCGCATTGTCGTTATTTTGCGGAGCCATCTGAAAGTGACCAAATCTTCATAAAGAAGTTCAGCAGGGTATGCATTTGTTTATTTTCCGTGCCAGCACGTTTTCTCGTTCTTACGACCTCCTCACCACACTTATTTCAACCCAAGAATGCGTAAGCGAGAGGAGAGCCAACTGCTTACAGTAGGAGACAGCATCTTTCACATGGCGCATCTATTATTAACCATGTGAAAGCTGCTCTCTTGTATACGAGGGGTTGAGCTAGTTATTCTTCGTTTTGGCGCGGACATTGGGGGAACATTGGAAGCCTGATCGTGTCCGGTCAGCGAGGCTGGAGGACAATGCGACGGAGCTCTGGAGGCGGGACGCTGAGTGGGACGATACAATACTCCTTTATCTCCTCAGTATTGGACACGCGGTCCGGATTAGTAACACTGGCTATGGGCATAATTGTGGCCAACGAGAAAAAACATGGGAGTTGCTCCGGTGGTTGTGTAGCCAGGACAACCTAATTCATAACAATTCGTCACACCTTCCACACAATACATGAGTTAATGCAAACCCCGCGTTGACCTATTAATCACGTTATGTCGCGTGTTGGAAAGAGGGCGACTCCCAACCAGGACTGGCCACTACTGGAACCACACCCCCCACAAACCCCTCCTCTCGGAGCCACCAACCTTAACCCCCACCCTACGGAACAGCATCAAGGCGAATGCTTGGGAGCTCCAGTAAATGATGTAACACCGCATCCCAGCATGCAGCAGCAGAACCTACACTGTGTTTTTGGTGTGCAAACCACGTCTTGCAAAATGATAAGCGGCAGCTCGTCCATTCAGAAGCGGATCTCTGCTCCGTCTCCTCCCAGCTGGGAGATAAAGAGGGAGAGACTGAGAGGAAGAGCCTTAAGAGATCCTAAAGGAGCCCTAATGACATAACTGCTGCATAACTGGAATAAAACGCACCTATCCAACTAAGTAGACATGTTTATCTGCAGTCCATGGCTTTGTATCTGGTAGCATTTTTAGACCTAATTAGGTTAAAAGTCGCCCATTATGCATTAACACGCCTTTTAACGCTGGCTTTTATTAAGTGCATTTTACTCAAATGCAGCATTGGTGCCAGTAGACTATTTTTCCTGAAAATCACTCGCTGTTATGCATGTGGGGAATCGACCATGACTTGGGGAATAACCACCGGGCGAAGACCGCCTGCGATGGAATGCTGACATCTGCAATGGTTGAAGAGTTGTGTTTGTTTCAGTAGCCCGCTCTGAAGCATTATTCAACCCACCAGGCCTCATAGTTCTGGATCATCAGTTCCCAACGCTTCACAATCAGGGCTCTGCAGTGTATTTCTACGGCTTCTAAAGGTCCCATCTATTAGGAGGTTTTTTTTCAGATAGGGTGTGATTTGGTTTTCATTATGATTACGCGCTGTAAACGTGGAAGTTGGAACGATTCTCGCTATTCAAACCACACACACACACACACACACACACACACACACACACACACACACACACACACACACACACACACACACACACACACACACACACACACACACACACACACACACACACACAACACACAAGATTGCTGGTTCAATCCCCGGCTCCTCCTAGCTGTCCAGGTGTCCCTGAGCGAGACGCCTCACCCTGACTGCTCCCGACCAGCTGGCTGTCGCCCTGCATGGCTGACACGCCTTGCGTGGTTTGTTAATGCGTGTATGAATGTGTGTATGAATGGGTGAATGTTAGGCAGCATTGTAAAGCGCTTTGTGTGTCCACTGGTTCAAAAAGTGCTGTATAAACGCGGTCCATTTCCATTCACCCTTCAGTGGGAAGGGGTTGGGCATCTAGTCTCGTCCCCCTATCCTTCCTCTCGCGCTACTGAGGTTGGAAACCCGCTGACCTCATTCCTTCATCCATACCGTGGATTTATGGGCGTGTTTATGAAGGCTGGACGTCGGACGGCAGCGCTGGATTCAATTAGCACACAAACAACGGCGGCCACAGTGGAGCGGCGGAGAGGAGACACAGGATCAGAAGGGCTTTGAGAATGGCTCCAATGTGTCTTTGTCGAGGAGGAATTAGCATGCGTCAATAGTTACAGAGCGTTTAACCGATACGGCGCAAACCAAATGCATATTCAGTTTTTTCGATTGACGCTTTGCTGAGCTACGGGGATCTGGTCTCATTTATAGTCGAATAATCAGCTCCAACGTAAGATTATTTTTTGTTGAATGCAGTGAGAGCTTCCTCAGAGAGTATCTCTGGAGTAGCAGACTGCTCGGTCACTCACACACAATCCGACACTGTGGGTGAATGAATGATTGAATGAATGGATGGACGCATGCATGAATGGATGGATGGATGGATGCTCGCTCAGTGTTACATAACACAAACGCCCGTCGTAGTGCAACATTAAAGCATAGACAGGATCTGAGCTGGGATGGATGGGCCTCCTGTGAGGATGTTATTGTGTCTGGAGGGTTCGCCTGCAGCAGGGGAACTCCGATAATGGGACAGGAGGACAATGGGGTAGTCCTCCTCCCACCCTTAGCTAACCTCTCAGTGTGTAAGACAGCCTGCCCCCCCCCCCCCCCCCCCCCCCCCCCCCCCCCCCCCCCCCCCCCCCCCAGTAGTGACCTCATCGTTAGATCATCAGAGCGCATCACTTGGAAAACCTCCCTGATCGGCGGCAGAGTGACAGCTTGCTCTCGTTAATTACAAAAGCATGGCCTCATTTCTTCTTCTTTACTAGAAACCCGTCGGCCCACAGAAGCGGGGGAGTGCCCCCGAATGCTCCAGCATTGCCTTCATGGCCCCGTTGCCAGAGCTGCCCTGGCTGTTGCACTGAATCCTGGCTACTATGAGCACACTGGTCAGGCTTCCAAGAGGTTGCAACCATCTAAACAATGTGGAGCTCACAGCAGCGTTAATAAGACCGCATGCAGTTCACCCAGGGCACTGTCATGTCAGCCCCCGTCAGAGGAGCTTCACCGTGGTAGATTTGAGCTGGAATGCACCCCTTGATCTGCTCTTTGATCCGGACTGTCTACCAGAGCCAATTGGTGTCTGGTCAATTAGCATAGCACTACAGAGATACAGGAGCCTGTGATGCATTGGAGATCATTCGAGGTAGTCGGAAGCTGGTTACTGATTGGATGTAAGATCCGGTTTAGATGCTGTAGCCGCCGTATATGTCGTTGTGTTTAAAGAAGTTTGATTGCGGCCTACCCTAAAGCCCAAATAAGACGAGGGTTGGGAAAAGCCTACCCTTGAAGGATAACATATCTCCATGTAGACAGTTGAGGACACGGCCCTTACCCTATCCTGACTCTGTAGCATGTTATAAGAACCATACCAATATCCCGATGGTAAACTTTGACATCATCCTGCCCCCCATCATCGTGCGACTACTGACCGTTTCACTCGGATGATCTGGTCCCTCATGGGTTTGATGTCCTGGAAGCTCTGCTGGTTGACGAGGCTGTACACCAGGATGAAGCCCTGGCCGTTCTTGATGTAGAGGTCCCGCATGGAGGCGAACTGCTCCGTCCCGGCGGTGTCCAGGATCTCCAGCACCGAGGGCGACGAGTCCACCTCGATCTCCTTGCGGTAGAAGTCCTCTATGGTGGGGTCGTACTTCTCGATGAAGGTCCCGGTGACGAACTGCACCGTGAGGGCGGATTTCCCGACCCCACCGCTGCCCAGGACCACTACTTTATACTCCCGCATCGCGCCCTGGCTGCCGGGGGTTTAATCAAGAGATGCTCGGAAGGTCTCAATCTCCGCGCCACATTGAAATCGCATTAATAAAACGATGATGCCGAATCACGTTCACCATTCGTGTCCCATGTTGAACGGGTGTCAATAATTCAATCTTGGCTCGCCGCTGCTGGGCTACAGCAGAGCACAAAGCCTCGGTGCCCTGAGACGGGTTTCATTGTAGGGTTTCCCCCCACGCAGACCAGACAGGGTCGACCGTGCCTGCATCCCAGTGATGCAATGTTCCAGATTTACCTAGGAGGGAATACAAATTCACCGAATCAGTGAAACGTGGGAGTGTTTCAGATCACCCATCTGTGCAGGATAAAAAAACAAACTTGCTCCATCGAAGACATTGCAACCAAAAAAAACCCGGTTTCCACCTAGTATGGGTTGCGGGAGCGAAAACGAAGCCTGCAAGCAGCCTGCCGTGAGGTCAACGAGCATGTGCGTAATCGAAGCTTAGTGCAAAAACTTGCGTCTCTTTGTTTCTTTTTCACCATCTCTCGCACGTCTTGGCTCCGTCTTCGTTGACCAACACAACCCCCGCCGCTGTGCTCTCTCGGGCGGAGACCCAGCGCTGCTGCGAAAACCACCCGGTCCCCACTCGGCTCCCGTACCGCGGTGGAGATCTGGGGCCCTCCCCCTCCTGGAGAAAGATGCGCGCGTCGCCCAATAGCAGCATCCCCTCGCTTCAGACCTCAGCCGGGATTGTGCGGCTGTCAGACGCAGGCAGCCAGTAGAATGACGCAGTCATTTCCGTTCATGTGTTAAACTCGCCATCATTCGGTTGCCCCGGTGACATCCAAGGCACGCTCATCCAATCAGCGTGGCAGCTCGAGGATGTGTCTCCATGAGGAGCAAAGAGCACCGGATGATGTTACCATGGTAACGCTGCAGCCAGCCGCTGTCCGACGTTTGAGAGCGCTGTGTGTACAGTAGGGATGGGCAAAATGATTCTTTTCCGGGAACTAGTTCTTTCAGTTCAGTTCACTATAACGATTCGTTTATTTGATTCGTTCGTTTTGATTCGTTCGTTACGTCAGATTACATCTTAAAAAAAATTAAAAATAAAAAAACTTTTTTTTATAATTTTTTTTTTTTTTAATATGTCATGGGTCCGGATAGGACCGTCAAATCCGCAGTCCGCCGTTTGGAGATGCCTGCTATATAGTATGTCGAACGTCCCACCAATGTTTATACCACTTGCTTACTCTCTATATTTCATTCATGGTTTTACATTTATAATTTTATTTTACTTACATTAATTCTTCATTGTTCAGGCATTACAGAACTTGCATGGTCATAAATAAAAATACGAACTGCAGTTTAATTCTTTGTTTGTTCTTAAATTGACGTAGAATGGAGCAAAGACTCCTGGGATTGGGAAATGTGTTTATCCAATAAACAGATGGAGGTCAAGTCTATTTTCGAAAAAATGTAGGGGGATATATGAGTCGAATGGTATGACCCAAGATACGTCAGAGAGAGAAAGCGCGCATATTCGACGGTACCGCCTTGTCATTGGTTTACCCAGGTGCCATTCCAACACCATTGTTACCTCTCATTGGCTGAATCTTTGAGGAAGTTGTAGACTCAATCAATATGAGTCGCGGGGAGACGGAGCTCTGTTCGTTTGTATATTTTATTTACGTGACCATATGTTTGGTTGATGTTAAAAAAAAAGAATCAAAGAACCAGTTATTCTTGTTTTGGGGAACCAGTTCTTGTCGTTCACGTTCGGGATTCGTTCTATGTAACGAATCAGTCGCGACCGACACATCCCTAGTGTACAGTCGCTCAGCCTTTTCAACATGGACGGGGTGGCATTAACAATGACACATAGGGTATCCAACAAGATGCGTTACATAACACAGGTAGATCAATCCATTGGTATAAGCCTATTTGATGAGGTCACTTGGTATTAAATAGGTTATGGCTGAAATGGAGGTGCCATTTTACACCAGGCTCATAGGCTATGTATCAGCCCCAGGGCGGTTAGTTTAAAGGGCCAGTGAACCCAAACCCTTACACTTTAATAGATAAATCTGGGTCTAAAAATAAACAACAGAATTAGGACCACTGGAGAAAAGTGCAGTGCAGTGCATTTGGTGCAATAATGGAAGTACAGTAGACAGACACACACACACACACGGTTTAAAGCATAGTACTTAATTTTATTATAATTTTTAAGATTAGGTTTTACACAGTTTTTGATTTACTTGAACAAAACTATTCACAAACATAAAAACATAATTATACACAAATATTTAAGAGTGTCACATAAACCAATTCAAAAGTAAAACATTATACTAAGGCCCAGTCTATAGAACGACAGATGGAACCACGGGTAACTGGCACAACATCGTCATCCAAAAGAGTTTACAGACTTTCATCAGAACAATCCATCTCTCTCCATTTCCTCCAGGCTCAGCAACGTCAGTAAGAGTCTCTTTTGTATATTTTTACCCCCATTTTGTCCTCAAACTGAATACTCTTGTGATGATTTTACAGACTATATGTGTGTTAAGTTTCTTATTTTACTTTACCATGCTAGAAAAAACAAGTCTATGAACGCAACGCGGGTTGGGTCAGCGGTAAGGCAGAGTTCATGAGGAACTTGTCTAGACAGTTCTCCAACTGCTCAGAAAGTGCTTGAAAATAATGTTTCTATCTGGTTTGTAAAAGAGCAAACATTCTGTGTGTCGTGTCCATACCTCTTGGATGACTTAAGGGTGATTTCAACTCTGAAATGACGCGCGTGCACATCTAGCTGTATGACATTCAAGCAATTTGCCTAAAAGTAAAATGAACATCCAGTTGAAATAAATTAGGTAAAAATTGTCCAAACACATAAAAACATTAAAAAGAAAATTAGCAATTTGAAAAAAAAACAAAATAACAAATTGTAGGAACAAAGTGCAATTCTTAAACAGCAACCGAAGCGCAAACCAATTTGTGGACACGTTGTGTGTGGATTTCAATTATATTGATGAAATGTTTTTTTTTCTTTGCAAGCCTATAATACGCTGACAAAACGATTCATTAAACAAGAATTAATATACCAAAACCTATAAGTTGAAAAAATGTACAGGTTAAATTTGCCATTAAATGAGAAAATCAAACTGTCAGTACAATCTAACAAACGTGGATGTAAAGAAACCAAAAAACAAATCTAAATAGGTCATCTACAAAAATACAGTTTTCAACATTGTATCTTTCCAACAAATGTAGCAGTTATAGTTATAGTATACCACGTTATAATGCATTTTTTTTCTCGTTTTTATTTTATAAAATGTGACCTATATAATACAATTTTCATACATATATATATAATAAAAGCTATATAATTATGGCCTGGCTCATACGAGGTGTGTTGTCCTGTGTAGGCTAGACAAGGCAGCGCCTAGAATGAGCCCCTCTCTCGCCATTGTTTTAACATCCCTGAACAAAACGCCTTCCGCAGGCCGGTGTAACACGACAGGCCCCCGGAGGGCCCTGGAGGCCCCCGTAGGGCCCTGGAGAGGCCCCCGGAGGGCCCTAGGGACCCCTGCAGCGGAGGTCCATGTAATAACTTACATTCACTTTAGAACACAACTGGAAGTGACAAAATAAAAAGAGGTGGGAAGGGAGAGCACTGCCTTCGGAGAGCCGTCCACGCGTCCTCGAGAACCCAATCCGTTAAGGACGGTGTGTTCAGAGAGCCAGTGAGGCCACCGCCTCGAGAACCCAATCCGTTAAGGACGGTGTGTTCAGAGAGCCAGTGAGGCCACCGCCTCGAGAACCCAATCCGTTAAGGACGGTGTGTTCAGAGAGCCAGTGAGGCCACCGCCTCGGAATGGGATCCCAACACTAGGGAGGTTTTACCAAATTAGCTTTGGGCTGAGAGTTTTAGGAAAGAGGGGGGGGGGGGGGGGGGGGGCGGCGTGTTATCCCCATGGTTACGACCCCACGCCCACTTTTTTATACTTAACTTTATAATGAGCGATGTTGTATATTCAATCCGCCACACGACCGTAGCGGTACACTACAAGTGTCTGGGAATTACAATTAGGGGGATCGAACTAGCAACCTTTCGGTTACAAGACAACTGCTCTACCTCCTGGGAAGCCTAACCCTCACTCGGACGCAGACACTGAAAACATCGCTGCTCACACGGAGCCTCACCATCCACACACACCGTGGCGTTTCTGCGTGTGTCCGGGAAGTTTAACTTTCTCTGGGCGGGCGCGGTAACCAGCGTCCCAGACAGAGCTCCACACAGCTCTGGGTTCTGGGTCCACTGGCTCTTTAAGGGTCTACTCTCAGTCCTAGCCCACAACCTCTTGGGATGTTTCTTTTTTTTAAATGGAACTAATTTCAGGTCACCAGGCAAATACATCGTGGAGGAAATAAATAGCAAAGGTAAAACACAAACACGAGAAAACAAAACCATAAAATGGATACATACTAAAGAGTAATAAAGCGTGTTTCGTTGTGTTCGTTTAAACTCTTATCAACCAGACCATGATTAGCGAGGTCAACCCCTCCCATATACACTTGACATCTAGGAACCTTAAATTGCATAATGTGAGAAGGATGGCCAATTTTCTATACTTCTATTTAACAAATAAACGGTGTGTATGCATGTGTGTGCATTATATAAATCTGAGACTTGATAGTAGCAACTAAATTATCGCAATACAGTAAAAACCACAAAATCGAAGCGGCTTAACAGAGCGTCCTAACACACAGAGTAAGCCTTACATTAATGTCGTTCTGGTTGTGCCTCAGCTGTAAGTGTGATTAAAGGAATAGCACTGTCAGTGATGTTCTCGTCGTTTTCTAAACTCTTCTTCGTTTATACATACACGTTTCTTTAGGCACTTCTAACATTCAAAGGAAAAACTAAAAGGAACAATCAACTCAGTTACGTAGCGAGTAAAAGCACACTAGCCAGCCAAACATGAACGTAGGTCTACTTTAACTAAATCTCAATACCACTTGTGATTACATTAAGGGTTTCCGACCACACGCGTACGTCGGGAAACGGTCCGTCTATCGGTCTATGCGGCGACACAATCTAGGGCTATTGCCACACGTGTTGCTTAGTATATGTTTTGAATTGACTCTTAACTTAACTGCCATGTCTTATTGCTGGGAAGCGGATTAAATAGTTCAACAGGTCTATCTATTCGCCTCTGAACAGACACGTATGCAAGGCCAAGGCACGCCAGCAGGTGGAGCACTGATGCTGTTGTTGTGCGAGCAGCGCGTCAGAAGAAGAACAGAACATGGGCCTGCCTCAGGGGGCATTCATGGGGATAAAAAGCCATGAGGAAAATGTTCAAGAGCATGTAGGCTTTACACTCTGGGGATAACAATCAGAATTATGTTTCAACTTTTCTCTAAAAATGTCACCCTTTTTTTTTTTTTCGTGTGCACCAAACCCAAACATCCTAGCGGACAGTCTGTCAGAAAGAAACAGTTGTAAGCATGAGACACCTTTTTAGTTTTTTTTGCATTTGACACTAAAAGATATTAAAAAAACAAGAGAAATATCAATATGGATTCCGTTAGTACGGGTACGTGACACACACCCGGACACCGGGGCGGTACCGCGGGGGTTGAGCTGTTCCTCGTACAGGTGAGGACGCACCAGGTAGTCGTCAGGGGGGGCGGTCGTCAGGGGGGGGGGCGGTCGTCAGGGGGGGCGGTCGTCGGGGGGGGGGGCGGTCGTCGGGGCGGTCGTCATGGTTACCAGGTGTCGGCGTGCAGCCTGCGGGGCGGTCGTCGTGGTGACCAGGTGTCGGCGTGCAGCCTGCGGGGCGGTCGTCGTGGTGACCAGGTGTCGGCGTGCAGCCTGCGGGGCGGTCGTCGTGGTGACCAGGTGTCAGCGTGCGGTCTGCGGTGTGGGGGGGGGGTGCTCGTGGTATTTACAGAGGGGCTCCAGGGCTGCTTGGCACTCGCTCGGCCCCCAACGCGTTACTTGAGGATGATCTGTTGGAGGGTAAACACACGTCACTCGATGGGGCCGAGCACACAGGCGTTCAGGTTACCATGCCGATATGATCATGATGTCACACATGAAGAGGTCACCAGGTCGTCAGAGTAACGCTGTGAACGGCATCGTGTCCGGTTTCTATTTTCTGTCACGAGAGGCTGTACCCAGGAGCGCTGTTTTCTTTACAGATTAATTGACAACTAATGATCTTTACAAATGGAAAGCTATTTTCGTTGGTAAATCGGGTCATTTTGAAGGATTGGTGGAGTGGGCAGTGCGCACTTTACATAACGTCACACAGAAGAGGCTTCTATCAAACACCACTGATAAAAGAATCACAGTTAGTCTCTCTGCTATTAGGGTGAAGGCATCTTTGTCATTATTGTTGTTGTATTCAGAACCAGACCGCTGTCTGGTTCTGCTGCTCAGCCCGTCTGGCCCGGCGGACTCACACTGAGCCTGACCGGGGATTGGAGCGGCCCGAGTCTGTCCCCGCTGACAGCCGGGTCACAGCGTGGTCACTACTGTGCGTGTGTGTGTGTGTGTATGTGTGTGTGTGACGTGTGTGTGTGTGTGTGTGTGTGGGTGTCTAAACTCCTCAACTGCTGCCCGGCTACAGGCCCTAATTTGTTGTTGTGTGTCTGTTGTGCGTCTGAATGCGGGAGTGTGTGCGGAGTGCGCTCCCACACTACAGCTGCCTCTGTGGGCTCTGCCCGGTGCCGCGGCGACGCATCGCCATGGGAACCCTCCTGGGTGTTGTTTTGTGTTGTGGATACGGCGCGCATCGCCTCACATTGTTGTCGTTTGGAGCCACGCCCGGTTCTCCCGCCCACGCCTGTGGCATGAGGGGGGAGGGGCAGCCAACCAGGGGCATTGTGGGAGTTGTAGGCCGGGAGCTGGCAGAGCGACGGGGTCTGGAGTGTGGGCCGGCTGTTGTGTCGTGTGTTGTGTTGTGTTGTGTGTGTTGTGTTGTTTTGTGAGTTTATTACAAGCTATTCTCCCTGAGCTGTCGCCTCTGCTCCATTTTTATCATTTGAAATTTAATTTAATTAAATGACCCAATTCTTTATTTTAAGTTTGTATTATTGTTGGTAATCTATGTTGCAGCCCCTTATCCTGAATCAGCCTTATCACTTCATTTAATTCCTTTTTTAATTGTTCATTTCTTTTTCCATTCCATTTGGACGATCCCTCGTTACCGTGGTGATCTAGCGGTTGGCGAGGTGCAGCCGGACAGCCAGTGCATTCATAAATCAATACGTTCAACGATCGAAACACAACATTATAAACAATAAACACATGCTGGCAAACTATAAGATATAGTGATATGTGGTATGAAAGAAAAACCCAAATATAAATGTCACATAAATATAAGGTGTCAGAGTTGTGATGGGCCAACATACACCTAACCCCACTGGCAGACGCACACTCCCCTCTCCTAACCAAAGCAGAGTCCTGACTCCATGTTGAACCAAGAACACTAACGTATGAACAAAGAGAAAGCAGAAACCATGCACCAAAACAAAACAAAACAAAAAAAGGATCGCAAAACACAACGACTCTATGCAGATGATGGATCTGTAAATAAGTGCTGCCGGACACAAAACAACCACACTAAAATACTGAATTCTAATTAGAATGGAGAAGGAGGAGGAGGAGGAGGAGGAGGAGGAGGAGGAGGAGGAGGAGGAAGATGAGGCCTGAAGTAGGTAGCCCCCGCCCCCCGCCCCCCCCCTCCCTGACTTAATGAAGAGCACTTATTTAGAGTCCAAGGATTCATGGAGAGGAAGCTTAAAAAAAAGAAAAAAAAAAAAAGAGCAAACCTGATTGGCCGCTGCTGCCGCTGCGTAGGGGCTGGAGGTGGGGGCGTTGGCTGCAGAGACAGTAGCGGGAGCAGCACTGTACATCATGGGGACTGTCGGGGGAGGGGGGGCACCATGGAAGCAATGGAGAGGGAGGGGCAGCGTTACGGTAACCATAGGGACGGCGCTCTCAACGTCCCACGCTTACAAAACACAAGAGCGGCGCTATTAGCGGAGGACCGGTCGCTTCCGGTCGGAACCAGCAGGTGGCATGCGATCACACACACGCACACACACACACACACACACATTCAAACACATAGGGGCGCACGCACACGCACACAGGTGCAGATACACATATGTACACACACACGCGCACAAACACACACACACACACACACACACACACACAAACACACGTACACACTCAAATACACAGGCGCAGACACACACATGGACTGCACACACATTGGCGCACGCACACACACCGGCACACACAGACACACACAGCAAAGCCACAGGGCATAAAGGCGTGGAGGCGTAGACGAGTAGCCTATAGAGATGACGGCTCACACGGGCTACATATGGAGCTCATACTGTAGCTATAAGGTCATGGATGTTCATATTTCTTTATGTTATTTGGTGTCGTCACTTTTTTTTTGAGAACTGAATCAATTCCTCCAGATTGGAATGATCATCGCATTCAGAATATCTTAATCCTAATTTGTTATTTTTTTAAGAGGTTATAGAGGGGAGACATATGGAAACAGTTTAACATGTGATAATAGTTACTGCTTCAGAATAAAAGGGGTTCAAACTATTTCTACGACATATACATGCATCGTGTTGTCATATTAAATGTACACCTCTCTCAGTCATTCCCTATTCCCCGTTGAAGCACACCCCTTGTGTACATCACTAATAGGCTCGAAAGGCAAAACAACAATACATTGACATTTTTAAATCAGCAGAAGGAGAGAATCCACGCATGCAACTCTAACACTCACTTCCAGACATGTTAGAACAGAGAGGAGACAAAAAGTGCAGGGGACCTACCAACACTGGTAGCAGGAGCCATGCAAAACACAGACCCTGTGAGATGGCGTGATGAGAACACAGGTTAGGTCCGGACGCATCCATCAAGCATGGTGAACACACAACACTGGCATACAGAGTGAGAGTGGCTCAAGTTTCTCCGGTTAAAATCAAAACGCCGACTGCGCAATAGTGCACAGTGTACTGAAGCGCCACGGTGTAATTGAAGAGGGGGTGAGGGGTGCATTATGTCAATACAAAAAGGAACAGGCATGCTGGGATACAGCGCTGCAGATCACTGGCTGCAGCCCCTACGAGTGCGCACGGGTCAGGGGTCAGCGGCAGGGGAGGTTGATCTAGTGTTGTTGAGGACTCGAAGCAGCAGGAGTTCTGTGTTGACAGAGTGGGCTTTACGTGTGGATTTTACGGCTCATGTCTTCCTACGAGGTAAAGAGTCGAGATCGAGGATTGGAAACACATGCCCCCTTTTATAAAACGGGCCGCTGACATCCTGATAAGCCGAGTTATTGCCGGGGGAAATCCTGCTACCTATCATGGGTTAGCACTCAACAACAAGCCCTCATTATTCACGGGCTACACCGTGACAGGCAGGCCTACAGAGAGCTCCGTAGTGGGCGGGGCGGGCCTCACCTGTGGGGAAGTAGGTGGGTTGTTGGAGGTGCGCGTTGGCCAGGGCCTGCTGGTAGTGCAAGAAGCTGGGGTTGAGCAGGTGGCTGGCCCCGTTGCTCTTCTCCAGAGCTTGTCTCTTTGGTAGGGTGTGCAGCATGCTGTGGGGGAAGGCCTGGTGAGAGACACACAGCGGCACTCAGTGGGGCGCTGTGGGCGGGTCTGCGCCAGTGTCAGAGCTGCATGCACGCTATGGTTTACACACTACACACGGGTCCCCGTGGGATAAGAGAACAGTACGACTATAGGCTACGGATAGCAATGGGGGACCGTACTACAAGGAGTAACAAAAACAACAATTACAACACTTTAACCAAGTACATTTAAAGGTAATCAAATCATAGGCAGTAAATAATAGGCCTAAAGGTGATTATGATATTATGCACAAATACACAAATAGATGAGTTCTAGGAAGGGGGTTCACCCAACGTAACCAAATCATACGTTATCACATTATAATCGTAGCTCCATGCAAAGCAAAAGGTCAAAGTACCAGGTCTAACGTAGCCTCGAGGGGTCGCTTCATTGCTTTGGCAGTCGACTGAGTCTTAATAGCAGGCAGCGAGCACATGATGGCAGTGGGCCAATGGGGTTCAAGCGTATTAACATACAGGTAACAGCAAGCAGAGGTGCATCATGGGGGACAGCATTGCATTGTGGAGGATAGGTGAGAAGGAAAAAAAACAAAACAAAACAAATCTGATTGTGGTGTACCACGTAAATATGCATGCACAGTAACGTGGCCGACTCACGGCGCTCACTACAGTCTAACGGCTGATCTAGGAACAGTCTGGGCTGGCTACTCATCGCTAGAACAATGCTAGGGCTACAGAGGGTAGGCTATGTTAAAGGCAGTCTGATCGGTGCTATCATTGATGGCATTAACATTAGTTGATCAGTTGTTGTTAATCATAATAAAAAAATAACTAGCTCTTCTACAGCAATGCTAAGACAGGTATAACATCAGTGATATATATGCATTGTCAAAATGTATTGTAACACAGTGGTAATATTGTAAGGTAAGCATGTTATTCGACATAAACAGCTTGGTTTTAATAAGGGAGCTATCTGAAGAACAGGCTAACCGACCAGGGTGGTGTACTCATCCCTGATCCCAAAGCACGGAATGTGGAGCTCTGTTACAGTGGCCAATCGGTCCATACCCTACCACTATGGTGTGTAATATAGGTATTATTATGGGTTATTATATTATTATTAGACAGAGAAGCGAAAACCTGTTATTATAGGCTGGGGATCATGCAAAACAATAAATAAAAAGGGTGAGACAATGTAAATGAGGGATTAAAACAAAGCCAAGGGTACGAATGGAGTTGTGGGATATAACAACGACGTAAAATGGTGGCTATTAATGCAGTCCATGGACATGCGAGGCGTCTATGAAAGTTACGGCTTCTGGGTGAAAACAGCTTGTTGCCGATGGATAACAAGCTAGCTAGAGGATAGCTTTCAGAGAGCATGGGTGCAATGGGAAAAGGTAAATGTATAATGATAAACGGGGCCTGTGGCATAATTAAGTTTGGGACATTTTAAACGAGCACTAAATGATTACCCTTACCCGTACCTGTCGAATAGGGAGAAACGGCCAGCTGGTTCAGTCTGGTTCAACGCGGGCATGAACCTGCTTTCAGCTATTTTTCAGTTAACTACAGGCCCAGGCTGGTTAATTAACTACCGGGTATTGGACCAGCAACCCCAGCCCTTATGATCACAGTAGTAATCTAAGAATCGTACGTAAATCGCCCTGGCAGCGCAGAGGCCTTTAATATCAGTGATGATGTATACTCTATGTTATTATACTCTATGTTATTATAGGTCACGACAGGCGACCGAGCTAGGGGTAATTAGTCGAGGGTTACAGGTCACAGGGACGTTACCAAGCCGTGTTAATAGCGATAGACACTACAGCAGTGCTCCACATTCTATGGGGACGTCAGGGGACGGACACGACACCGTGGTCCGTCAGCAAGCACCAGGGAGACATTTACTGCCAAAGCTCCAACTAGGACAGGTCTACAGTCTGGTCTGAGTACAGGTACAGGTGAGTGTGTCCGTCTTACCATGGCCGCCACGGCCGCCGCCTGCGCCACCACGGCTGCCTGGTTGACCTGCTGCTGGCCGGACTTGATTTTGGCCTGTAAGTGTGCAGGAGGGTGGAAATACTTGCACTTCTCCCGGGAGCATCGGCTCTTGATGTAGTCCATGCACACGGTGACCGTGTTGTCGCTGGTGTCGATCATGGGGCTGTCGCCCGGGTGGGCGAAGCGGCAGTCCGTCTCGCCCCGCGCACAGTTCCCCCGCTGGAACTCTCGGCACACCTGGGGGGGGGGAGGGGGGAGGGGGGGGCAGAGGTCACACAAGGTCACGGGGGGGGGGGTTTGGAGGGGCTGTAGCCCCGTGCACAGGGAGTCAGTAGAAAACGGTCCTTGTTTACACGCCTTGTTTAGGGTCGCTCTTCAAAAAGGGAGGATCTGAAAACGCTTGAGGGATCGAGAAGCAAAGGGAGATGTTTCCTTTGTCCAAACAAGCGGCAGCTGTTTGTGCCAGAGATGTAGACACCGGTGTACACTACACACAATCTAGACTGGAAGAGTCTCTCACGGAAGCGTTGTCGAGTCAGTCACGTGGCTAGCCTAAGAAACACCGGTCGTCAACCGATACAAAGCAAGAGGGCGTCGTATACGATCCACCTGAATCGCCGCGCTGTGCATACCTTTCTCACGATTTTACGACTCCTAGACCATGCATTTGGTAGAAATTATCATTATCCGTTGTGGTATTATATCCGGAGCACTTCAAACTTGCACCCCATGGTAGCTACGGCGCCGCCCGTTCTCAGAGAGCAGTAAGCCACACACCACCTCAGGTGATCTGCTGGGCTCCTCTGATGCAGATGTTGTACACCAGTTGATAGCTAGATAACAATATGGCAGCGCCGGCATTACATGCTTGCATGTCAGAGCTCTTCTAGTGCGTGCGCTGATGGCTGGGCCAAGGTCTGATAGTCTAAGGAGGTACGCCTTATGTCCTTTCCTAACCGCTCTTCCTTGACCTCGATGGATAATGTCACTAGGTCAAGGAAAGACGTGAAGGACGATTCATAAGGCTGTGGAAGAGACATGATCATCCGACTGCCCCCACACTCGGCTACGTCATGATGCACCGCTGGATGGTATGGACATGGGTCTGCTGTGGTGACGCGAATGAAAATGTGACCAAAAAGGGCTCTTAGATACTCTGTCACTTAGATACTCTGCCCCGTGCGTTCTTACTGCGTCGTTTCAAACTCCTTACCAAGGTTAGAATCGAAATAAAAAAAGGAACCAGTCACAAAAGTGAAACTAAATGGTTGCTACATTATTAATGGTTTCACACCCTCACCCTCCTGTCCACTCATGAGCCCTAATTAGTATGATTGTATGAAAATAATTGTCGGTCAGGCTGATCATTCGTTGTCGTGAACGGCCAAATGGTGCCGAATCGCTTTCATCGTTACTGCGCAAGGAATGGTAGCACGGCACTCTCTCCTTTCATAGAGGATTGTCCAGTGTACCCTACGCTAAAGGAGATAAGAAAGGAAGCACTGAAGCACCTTTCCTTAGCTTTTAGGGAATTCAAACAGCTCCTATCTGGGCTGCCACTTAGGCACTTGCGGGTCATTTCACCCGGTTAGGAACCTTTCTCAGCTAAAAGACCGTTCAACCGCAGCCCTGAGCGGGGTCCCAAATGGAGGGTCTCTGCCTTCTGACCTGCTTGTCTTTGTGTACTTTGGAGGCTGTGTTCTGCCAAAGGAAGTTCGCCATATTCTGGTTCTTTGACAATTACAAAATGTCAATTACAAAAAATCTATGCATTTTTTGGAGGCAAATTAATATCATAGGAGACCAACTGGCAAGCTAATTTAATCCGTAAAAATATATGTTGATGATAGCTTTCGCTATATCCAGAGAGAAGTTTTAATGATAAACACTTATTGCATTATGTGTCAAAACGTCAATCACTTATAATAATGACTTTCCCGTTAACGATGAAGTCTTAAGGTTGGCTGTTATTACTGACGTCAAGTTGGACAAGTTAAGCCCAGTTCAGACCAAAGATTCACCTTGCAACGGCTTGCAACTCGCAACGCCTTGCAACGCCTTGCAACGCCTTGCAACGAGACGGGCTGCGACGTTCTAAAACTGGGCAGTTCACACCGGCTGCAACGCGCTGCAACGGGCTGCGACGCTAGGTGGTTTCCATAGCAACTGTGAACGCTCTGGCACAGCTGAGAGCCGCAACATCATAATTTGCGTAGGTTAGGTTAGATTAGTTAGGTTTGCAATTAGTTTTATTTTTATTTTGCTTGAGAGTAGGCTAGAGTTACTGTGTTTTGTCATTCTCCACTACATCTGCATTGGAGTAAATAGCTGGAGCTTACAGTTAGTTTATATTACCCGTTGTACTTGGATCCATTGCATTTTCCGTTAGTTTAATTTCAGTTTGATCTGTCTTTGTTCACCATCGGCTCAACTATTACTTGGAGATGGATAACTTAATCATGAAAAGGAGAAGACGGCGAGTTATAAAGCCAAGAATATGGAGCCGCAGTTGGGTACTTCAGCGGCAGAAACAGGGTGCCTACGCCAATCTGTGTAGAGAGCTGGAAGTCGGGGATATCGACCAACGTCGTATAGGACAGGTTGATCCTCCAGCAACTGAATTAAGTTCTCCTCCCTCTCCTCGGACCAGAAGTCTGCCATCTTCGGATCTTTTTATGCTGGAGTGGACAGTACGGTACCGGGACGGAGTAAGGCTGTGACGTACAAGTTGTTCTGTGCTGTGATTGGCTGAAGAGGAATAGTTAAATCGCCGCGTTCTAAAACTGGACCTTGCGATTTGACATGTTCAATCTCTGGCGACTCCTTGCAACGCCTTGCGACGCCTTGCAACGCCTTGCAACGGCTTGCAACGACCCGTTCACACCGCCCCTGCGACGTTCTAAAACCGTCTCGTTGCAAGCCGTTGCAAGGTGAATCTTTGGTCTGAACTGGGCTTTAGAGCACTGAAATGACAACCCGAATTTCCGAGTTCCGAGTTGTCTTGAACGCAGTAGGACACTGCAGCAGTCGTTTGGGAGACAGCCCACGTTCAGCCTGTGTTCCTTGATTAGCAGACGCACCACAGGTGTGCAGCCTCACCCAGCCCCAGAGTCTAATCAGCCTGGCTCGGGCCAGGTGAGGCTGCTTCAACCAGCCGTCAACCACACACACTCTAGCTGTGTTTCGAAATCGTTCCCTATTCACTCACTCACTATTCCCTATATAGTGTTCATGATACAGTGGACTATATAGGGAACGAACAAACGAGAATTCGGACACTTCTAAACGTCATTTGCGTCAGTGAATGCGCCGGGTATTTGTGTGACGCAGACAGATGCGCCCACATCATGTAAACAAACGGGCACTCACGAGAAAGCTGGAGGTTGTATTGATGTTGAATGTTACATTTCCTTGATACATTTTTTTTTAAATTAATTTTGAATGTTCAATGTTAAATCCCAAATAAATTGTTGACATTTCTAAACGAAAGCCGGAGACATGACCGCATTGCATTGTGGTACACGGGAGTAACATGTAGGGAACATCATATGTACACTCAAATTTGGGGTATTTTAAGTCCACTACATACAGTGCATGAAATTAACCACTGAGAATTTGAACACCACTACAAAATGGCGAGCACCCTATATAGTGCACTATATCCGTGATGGGGAACGATTTCGAACACAGCTTCTGTGTGTGTGGTTGACGGTTGTTAACAGATACGTCCTTTTCATCTAGAAACAACCGAAATTCCACAGTGGAAGCTGCAGAGACAATGAAATAGAAATCGAGATAACTTCATCTTCCTCCCCGGGCCGGACTGTACCTCTAACTTGTCCGAGCGCTGCTTCTGTGAGGGGGAGTTCGAGGCGTTCTGGCTCTGGACCGCGACCGTGGGGCTGCCCGACACCAGCATCTGGTTGCTGGGGAGCATCTCGGTGGACATCAGGCCCATGCCGTGGCTCATGGGCGTCAGGTAGGGGCTGTAGCTCAGGCCGGGGCTCGGGCCCAGCCCCTGGGCCATGGAGAACGTGGGCTGTGGAGGGGAGCAGAGTGTCAGCGGCTGTCGGGTTCACTGCTGTCACCTCGGTCCAATAAGGGCTCTCCTGTTGAAGAGGTGCACAACCTCAACGGGACTCACCTGAATCCATAAAAGGTTTAATAAAATGTTTAAAAAAAAACAAGGGATTCATATTTTTTGCGATGGGTGGGGCGACCGGGGTCAGGAGGTCAAAGCCCTCCCCCGCAGTATGAGTCACCTCGCCCACAGTTGGCTGAGATCAACGTGCGTGGCAGGGGGCGTTACCGCCTCCACCCGTCCGCCTGTGTGTCTATTGTGTGGCGGGCGGGGACCTGCCCTTACCATGGCCTGCATGCTGGTTCCTGGGATCATGAACTGCATCTGCTGGGCCAACATGGCGGCCGCAGTCTTCTGCTGGATCAGGTTGTTGCGTCCGTTGATCTCCAGCTGTGTTTTTAAGTGCGATGGCGGATGGAGATACTTGCAGTTTTCTCTTAAGCAGCGACCCTAGGAGACAACAGGGGGGGGGGGGCGTGGAGATGATAGGAGATGAATACATGGAAGGACCGCTAGCATTTGGTCATCAGCAGGAGTAGTGTGCTTATGTTGCCAGTGCCACTGAATAAATATCGATTTAGTATTGCTAGTGATTTATACATTCTTTAGGGATGAATAGCACTTCGATAAATACCTCAGAATATTATATATTGCCTATGGCTAGCTTGTTAAGTTGTGAAGCATGGGCAGACACATGCTTGCTATAGGTAGTTAGTTCTCTCTCTCTCTCTCTCTCTCTCTCTCTCTCTCTCTCTGCCTCTCTCAAACAAAGAGAGAGAGGACAGGGTGCAGTTTATTACTAATTGAGTTCAAGCTGAAACATGTCATCATCGTTTTGGGTTAACAGTTTTCCCGCTCCATATTTGTAACTTCTCACCACCAGGCGGTTACTGTTGCTCCAACAGATATTAAGACATCTCCGATGCCCTGCTAGCCTGGATATTAACAAGCTATTTATCCCCTCATCACACTTGGCAATAAGCCGATTGTTGTCACTCCTGTCCATCAAGCGAGCGAACAAGACTAATCATACATAAGCCCCCTCTGTCCTTAATATGCAAATAAGCAAATCCTTTGATACGGTCAGGCCAGAACTCATTTCTAACTAATAATACCCCCACCCTCCTGGGGATGCATGTCAATCTACTTCCTGCCAGAGTTTGTGTGACATTATATGACATACTAAGACGGTTCTTCATTTTGCCTGCGTGAGCTGCAAGTATGGAGATACAGTAACACTGCACTGCAGGGTCTGGGAAGCCTACAGAATAACTCTAGCTCTGATACGGATCTCTATTTCAGACGTGTAAGAATGTGTGTGGATGATGGCTGGTTTAAAACCGAGTCAGACTCGGTCTTAAACCAGGGGAGGCTGCTTAAACCAGCCCTCATTCACACACACACTCCCACATCTAACGCAGAGCAGTAATAGAAACAGGCCACCTAATACTCTTATCTCTTTTACATTCTCATCACCATGTCCGATGGTAATATCTAATAAGTGACACACGCCCGTTTCCACGCACACCCGTAGCCCGCTGTCATGGCAGCTTACCCATCATGCATTTCCCATGTGTGCATTTAGTCCCCCCTAATTTAAGTGTTCCCTTTGGAACAATTATGTCATTCTGTTTAACTCCCGACGCCGGGTAATTTACTTTTCCTCATAAATAGGACACTATTCCTCCTTTAATGACACAAAGCCCTCCAGTCAGGCCTCAGTCAGAGACGCTGGAGCAGCTGTTTACTCACACACAGTTTGGCCTTGTTCACAAACAAAAGGATGTCACTAAAGGCGCATGGATTTAAATGTGGTTTTTGTTTTTTTCACAGAGTCAAATTCATCATGTGCTCGTCGGTTTTCCCGATGAAGACAACGATGCAATGTAAAGAACGCCCACGAACACAGGATCACTGTGGACCTCGTTAGGGGCATAACCAGGCTCAGTGTTTTTTCATTTTCAGACTCCTTTACTCAAGAATAATTTGGGGCGTTTTGCAGACTTTTACACAAATCCCTTATTTCATTTCATTCGACCCTAGGCTCCTCAGATAAAACCCATCTCTAAGCCTCGAGAGGAGTATGGGAAAGAGGTCATATTTTCCATAATACCTTTTATTTTCCATTCGCTCAGTGTACCCCTTATTCTCTTCTCATTATCTGCATTGCATAGAAAGCCAAGACGTCTTTAGTTGGCTAGAAATACGACTAGTCCGTCAATTTGTCATGTATGTGTAATTGTGGTAAGGTATTGCTGATTTACCAGTATGCCAGACCTCACTGTAAAGGTCACCTTCAGTTGAACCAACAGCGCTTTGCATTGTATAATCTAAACTACCACTTTTTGTATTTATGCATGCATACGTATGCGTGTATATACAAGCTTGTCTGGTTATGTAAACAAAACTCAGTGGACACTCTTGTAAGTACACAACACATGCTTCCAGCAGGACTGCGCCATCAAAACGACCAATCATTGCATCCCACATCACAAGAATAATGGATTATTGGCTAACATGAGGCTCCATAAGATACTTTAGTCTAATAAGATTCCAGGGCTGCATCTAAATAAAGTAGGCCTATAAATAGCTCTGTAATGCATTCTAATGGATGCTTCCAAATATCAGCGGGGGATTTAGCATTCGGCGATACCGGAATGCAGCGGTCTGCGTTGGTTGGCCAGTGACATACAAGAGTAACAAGCCAGATGAATGTGTGTGCTCGTCCAGACGAATCAGAAGCCGGATCCTTTATCTGAGTTTCTGTACAGGCGGGGCGTCTGGGGCACAAAGTCCAACATTCACACACGACCCAGTCCTGAGGTTTCTGCATGCCGGTTAAAGGGATTCTCATTGATCAGCAAATATCCTCAGTTCCAAGGCCTTTCGGGTCTGCTCAGTGCTCAATACTCGCCCTGTTCATCCTCCATCCGTACTTGTGCCAGCTAGTTTTGGCCTGACAAGAAAAAGGGAGTGGTGAACGAAAAGGGCGGGGTGGTGTATTAATACTGGTTTCTCAATAATGTCGGCTTTTGCAAACATGTTTGAGTCAATTATGTGTTAACGTGTTATCGAAGCCTGTTTTTTTATTCTTTATTGAAGCAAACCCACAAGCAGTAATGGTGGAAACGTTGCTTCTTATTCTTTTGAGCTTATTGCCCTCATCGTAGCCATTGGTGTTGACAGTTTAAACATAAAACTGGTTGAAAACAATGGTGATAATGTTTTACACACACGGGTTAACGACAGTCAACAATCATTACAATTCATGAGAATCTTCCATCAACAGAACCGCACCAATCTCCTGGGATTGGCGGTTTATTGAGGTTTTATTTAGCCACACAGGCCGGCAGGTATGTCTGGATGCATAGGGATGCTACAGCAGGAGAGCAGTGGAGGAAAGCTGTTCTGTGCGCACCTCGGGAGCCTATGCTGAGCCAGAGATCTTGCAGTGTATGCAGATAGTCTAAGAAAAGCAGTCACTAGGCTTCAGCACTGCGAAGTGTGGGTCACAATAAGAGGGGCTGAAAGAGAAGAGCTCACAAGATATAATAGTAGGAAGTACACTAGATAATCACAGTAGTACGACATAATTACACAGCCCATTAAAATCACAGCAGATTCGTCTTTAGCCGTGACACAGCAGTGGCGTTTCCGTGGTTCAAAATAATAGAATGATATTTTCACCGTTGTTAAGGAGGGAGAGGGCACCCAGCGGGCATCATGTGTGCTGGTCACAAGATACCAGTTACCATGCAGGACCATGTGCCCCGAATCAGGCCCGGGGAGGAATGTTGTCGGTAATTGGTGAATCAGCGAAGCCCCCGCCTGCTGGCCACTCCACCCACTGCTGCTAGCTGTTTACAGGGCGCCCGGGATGAGCCAACGGACTCCCGGTATGCAGCCAAACACAAACACTGCGGTTTCTTGGTGTGTGTGTGTGTGTGTGTGTGTGTGTGTGTGTGTGTGTGTGTGTGTGTGTGTGTGTGTGTGTGTGTGTGTGTGTGTGTGTGTGTGTGTGTGTGTGTGTGTGTGTGTGTGTGTGTGTGTGCTCTAGTGGGAGTGAGCGCTAGGCATACAGATGTGACGATATGGGGGCCCTATCTGAGATGGTGTGTGCATCATTGTAGTTACGCGAGGCTCATGCATTGATCATCAAGGTCTGTCGAGGCGGAGAGAGTGGCTCGAGAATTATAGCACTATCCCGGTTCTATCGCAGAGCAATTACCGTCTCTCTAACTGCCTCTGTGGGCCGTGTACGGCAGGTACCAGTCTCCCGGAGCGAGGAGAATAACATGACAGGAACACCAACAACAAAGACAGGGGGAATAAATCGTTTTTTGACAAGGCAATATCCAAAACACGCAGCTGCAACGGATATTGCTCCTCCAAAGCATGCTAAGAAGCCCTGCAATCCCCCTCTCCCTAAAACCCACATTTGAAGCAACCCAGGCCAGGCTTTCTGTTGGTGGATGAGAAGGCCCTGGGAGGGAGGTGAAGGTCTAGCGATGGCGTTTGCCCCGCATGGGGGAAGGAGACGGGCTGACAGCGCTCTGACGGGGCTGGAGAGGGACAGCCACATTCGAAATGCCCTCTCAGACAACAAGCTATTCATCGGGGGAGAGAGCTGTGACAGCATCACATGACTGCAGCAAATGCAGATTTGCCATCCAATCTCTTTCATTGCTGCCCTGTGAATCCAAGCCCAATATAGTTGTTGTTATTCTCAACCTTTCCCTCCACAAATAAGCTACCGAATGAACACCGCAATTCATACTCGGGCTTGATGAGTTGAGCGACGGCCTCGTATTACCCGAGTACGGTGACATAACGTTCTTGGCGATGCAGTGTGAATTTCACCATCCGTGGCGTGGGTTTATGCTTGTGAGCGTTTTAATCCTGTTTGTCACGGGTGGTGGTGGGTGCCCACCATGCATTATTTTAAAAGCAAAAACGACAAAGCCAATAAGCAAATCAGGGCTAACACCCAAATGAGAGCAGAATAGACGAGTGAGGAATACGCTTAGCACAGCTGTTTAAAAGAGCACCCCTTCCCCCTGAGAGGAGAACACACACTCTGAGGCATGACTCTGGTCACATTGTACAGAAAAACACATGAGCGGTGTGTGTTGTGGACCCATGTGGACCCATGGGGAAGAGTGAGTCAATAACAGCCCTGTTAGGGGGAAGCAGTGGCAACCGTGTGACAATGGCCAAGACCTATGGTGTGTCTGATAATCAGGTATCAGTCTGGGCGGACTCCTTTCACTTCTCCCATGAGGAGAGCCAGGGGCCCACCACCACTGCAAGGGCCTCTGAGCTGTGATCCGTTAGTTACACCCGGAGCAGATCCGACGCTGTCGTTCTGAGGTTTGATCAAGGCGTCTGATTCAGGAGGATGTTTTACACTAAATGATGGCGAGTCTAAATGCAAATTAGCCAGAGGGTGATGCTATGTTGCTATGCTAGGTAGGGAGACGCTGCAGTGAGGAACAGCTGTGGCCATTTGTCAAAAAAGCTGTTGAACTAACGGAATAAATGTGATGTAACTCGACTGAGCAAGTGCTGCATTTCGACCCTAATGCAGCTTTTACCAACCAAAAAACACTCCATAATAATAACAACATAGGCCTAGTTTTAAAATGATATAACTCTAAGGGTTGATAAATGATTGCTCGGTTAGTGTTATGCTTTGTTAATTTCATGCGAGTACAGAAATAGTGAGTAAGATCCCTTACCTTCAGAGAGTCAAAGCAGGCAATAACTCTCCCATTTTCCACTTGGCAGCTCTTTGGTGGATGTGCAAATTTGCATTCCTCGTCACTACGTGAACAAGTTCCTCTCTGGAACTGCCGGCACACTTCCAGAGTTAGCCATTTTGTGTCCCTTATCGAGGACATATTCAAAGCCATGGCCAGATATCGGGGGTTATCTTTTTGGAGGCGTTAAAACCTGACGTCACACGTGCTGAGAAATAAAACAATCTACCTATGCGGAGATGTCCCTCATTGTTAAAAAGAAAATAAATTGAAACAAAATGAGTTGTCGTCCATAAGCCGATCGAGTATCAAGGCAAAAAAAAAAACACAAAATGTGGAAAAGTTAACAGCCATACAAGGAAGAACCAAGGTAGCTGGTTCTACAATACATTCAAATGTGAAGTCCTCTACATCGCCTGGTCAAAGGACAGGCAAGAAGACCTCATGGCAACATCTGCAGAAACCCGTCCGTTGTAAGAGTTTCCTCCCTCTCCTCGAAAAACCTAATGCGCAAATCTGTGAATCTATTGGCCAGTGAATCAGACGGTTTGCAGGTGAGGTACAGCGGAGCAGGAGGCCTTAAAGGGGGTACAGGTGTTCAACACGGTACGGCTTCAAGTAGGGGAGGTCTTGTCAAAGGCACTTTCTGTTGATCTGAAAAAGAAAGATAGAAACATAATTGTTAGCTCCCCATAATTACCTTACTTCCATAATGTATACAGTACGTGCTAGAAGGACAATGCATCATGTAAAACTAGTGGGTACTATATTCAGTACATTGGTAAAGTCACAGCCTTCCTTCGTGTGATTCACACTTCAACATAACTTTGACAGAACCATGGGGTTGCGTCAGGTCAGGCTGACCTGAGGTCTGCTACTCATCGTTTTGTTCCCCTCTACAACTTCCTTCTACGTCTCTGTGTTTGACGGTTTAATAGGTTACACCGAGATCAGGTAAAGCAGTACACCCTGATCAGAGGCTGCTCCACATTGGCCACCATGTGGCCCCAGCCACATCTAGACGGGCCTGCGTGTAACACTCCTCTGTGGGCCAGATAAGGGGCTCGGGGCTGGTAGAGGCTACAGCAGTGGGTCTGGGTATAACAGGAAGCAAAGAACAATGTCATCAAAGAGCCCATCAGGCAACAGATGATCCGTTTATTGTAAAGAGTTTCAGAAGGGAAGTGGTTGCAGGATAAGCCCAATGGCCTTTACGCTACGAAAGGTGCATGGTTGAAATTACGAAATGACTCCGTTGTCCGTTCAAAAGCCAATCTAAATACGCCTCTAGTCGCATTCACTGCTTTTCGTCAAAGAAACACGGCCATCTGAGTCTCTTCATGGCTGTGAACTGGCCGCGTCGGCCCCGCCGCCACCGTACAGGGTTGGATTGGGTAGTTGATTAGCCTACATTTCGCTCTGGAACATCTCTGATGGACTCAATTTAACTGGGTCACCTTTACTGTGCCACGGCAGAGGAATACACTGGTGACATGCTTCTCATTCAGATTGAATCTCAGCATGGCACGAAAACGGGAGAATACATTGTATAAACGCATTGTTTAAGAGTAAGAATGTATTAAATATTCAAACAGAACCACCATGTTGGTATTTAAACATGTCAGACAACACAAGAAGCCACCCTATACACACGTAGAGTAAAGGGCTCTAATGTGTGCAATAGAAAGATCATGTCAATACCACATGTTGGTTCCACAAGCTCACCCCCTGCTTAATGGTTAAGCGACCAGTATCTACCGAGTCTATATAGCCCATGCCTACCAAACAAGGGAATCACTGCTAAGAGTATGGACTCGGGTGACCTGGGAACAGGACACACACACTTAGTATTGGAACACACAGGAAGTCGCAGCGCAAGCAGAAAGAAAAAAAAAAGAGTGCACTTCTCCAAAATGAAAGCGTTCATACAAAAGGAGAACTCTTTAACTTAGGACCTTCAGCAACTCGAACCCTGCTTCCACTCCCCCCTCCACTTAACATACGTCCAGAGCCATAACCTCCTCTCAGCTTTTAAGGCATGGTATTTAAAAGCATTATAAAGCAAATTCCTTTGGGCACAAGTCAGGAAACGGAGCAAGGGAAACTACCCACTCAAATGCTGCACGTTCCTCTGGAATCTCAGCCAACGTGTTGTGGGTAGTTACCCAGTCCCTTCCCAGTACGCCGTTGATCCAAACAAGAGCATATTTACCTTATTCCCACTGCCCCCACAACGGCTTAGTTCCACGGACCGTAAAGGAAAAGTAGTGTCTGCTCAACTGTCTAGCAGAAACCATAGGCAGAAACATTTCCAGCCGACCCCTTCCTGCCTGTCTGCCCGCCTCCCTTAAGGCCCTCCCACGTCTGGAGCCGGCCAATAGGAATCAGAGGCAGACACTGCAAATCTGGGAGACCATTCCACACTGACAGTCTTTCAGCAGCCTGTCCTAACTGAACCTTAACATGTAAGGTCTTTTGAGTATAGGCTTAGTGGAACGTTATCATTACAATCATACTTAATGATTGTACCTTGGTTTGAACAAATGTGTTGGTTTGAGCAAATATATAATTAGCCTCTACACATTCCAACAAGAATCTGAAAGTAAGTAATATGATCTGTACCTACTTAGGGGGCATATCAGTTACCTTTCACTTTTTGGGTTCAACTGAATTCAATTTTCCATTAAGCTGTTAACCGAATTGACATCTGAATTCAACAGACTCCAGGTCTTCTTGTCTGACGGACAGTTTAGCTCAGTTTTCGTTATCCGTTGGAGATTGCATATTAAATCCAACATTCTGCTTGCTGGCCACTCTTTTAAAGAGATAAGGAATTATGTCAGGTGTAGTTGGGATTATCAGATGATCTAATAATGTTTAAGTGTGCATCCCTTAAGAGCAGACATACATCAGTAACAGTGGAATATTCTAGACTCAGACCTTGAGAAAGAAGCAGATGGCATATGAATTAGAATGATATGGTGAACATTAAAGCTGATGTTTCTTATTGGATCCGAGTCTATGTATTAGTACAAATCAGAATGTAGTCCTTTTACAATTAGATACAACTATTGCACCACTTTCACAACCCAATCATGATCGCTCTCGCATGCCCTACATATGTTCCTGCACGGATGACACATCTGTGTAATTGATTTTTTTCTAGGTCAATTTTCTGTCAACATTTATTTATGTATTATAATCGTCGTATAGCAGTTCGGCTGCAGAATATGTGTTTACTTAGTTGAGCCGTGTCCCCATGTGGCCTGGCCTTTTTTAAAACAGATAACCCATTATCAGACCACCAGTGTGCAGACCAAACCGAACTTGTGACCGCAGCAGAACCAGCACATGCATCGTGTCTAACATCATGTCTAACATCGTGTCTAACATCAGGTCTAACATCAGGTCTAACTCCCTCCAGCCGAGGCCAGCGCTGCGTTTCCCAACAGCCATGACAACACAAAATCGGACCAGCAGGCCTTTTTTAAAAACCTCCAGAAACGCGAAAGCTAGCTCTGCAAAGACCATGATCCAGCACAGTGACACCACATAGCATGTAGCCCCAGCGGCTCGTCCGGGGCTCGCCTCGGAACAGGACCGCTTAGCAGTATTAGCTCCAGGGTGACATGTCGTGGAGGACAGCCATCAGTCGTGAGGGGCAGAATTAATGGCTGTTGGGAAAAGCTGGGAAATACACTGTCATCCGCACATCCGACCGCACAAAACCTCGGCTGGCTAGGTGGCGGACAGAGCATGCTAGCAGCACCGGGGCAGCACAACTGCTTACCTCATCATCATCACCACGACCGCGGAGAAGAGGAACCGCTCCCCGGGCAACAGCAGTCACGCACCGGCCAGGAGGACACCGACACACGGCCCGGTAGCACCATGGAGTCTGGGGGGAAAACGAGACGTCAAGTGGGTGGGTGGACGGGCTCGGATCAACGGTCCATCTCAGCAGGGAACTGTTTTATCAACACGTCGACCGCAGTAACATTAGCGCGTCGGACGGCGGAGGAGAAGCGGGGCCCGGGCGGACGAACTCGGTTCGTACTTTGTGGCACTGCACAGATTTAAGCAACAAGCTTCTGACAGCTTACTGTACGGCCGCCAGTGGGAGCCGACGAGGGGTGTCGGCGTGTACGGTATAAAATGTACTAAAGTGTAGCGTTTGAAATATGAGGCTGGACGTCGATGATGGGAATATTAAACGTTGCCTGGATATTTTTAAGCTTGATTGTTGTCGAAGTTTAATGTTCAGGGCTTGACAAAGGCGCGTCGGTAAACAGAAGCCACGTATCGCCCCTATAACGGGACATGGTACGTTCCGAGAGAATGCCTGGAGGCTCGAGGAAGGCAAGGTTTTGCTTGTTACCAGGGAAACAGCAGTGAAAGGTTTCCCCCCTGCGTTAGTGTGTTTAACAGATGTCAATATGTTCATAACGAGCTGTCGAGTGTTAAATAAGGCGAAGAATAAAGGTATTTATACTGAGAGACAGTCAGGAATAAATAGGCTACTAAATGCTATCATGACTATGTTTTTGTAACATGCATCCTGCTCATGTTTTTATCATTCGTTTCTTTATTTATTATTTTAAAGGCTCAGGTTAAAGGTCACATAAACGAGGATGCTGGCACATGCAAATAAATTATAAAACAAATAAATATAACATAAAATAAAATAATTGGAATACAGGATTGTAAACTCAAAATTAAGATGAAGGTTAATTAAATTATTTTGATTAAATGACAACATTATTAATTGTTAAATGACAAAATAAATAACTCAATGTGAACTGTGCTTTTCATTTGACTTTCATTGATAACAGTTATTCATGAATCATGACTAATTTCACCAAATAAGAAGCTGAAAGAGGGAGATAGTTAAAAAGGTGACTGAGTAGGCTACATATAAGTACAATATGAATATCCTTTGGTTGTGTTCCTATAAATGTTATGCTGTATTTGAGACATAATAGGACTGGTGGTCATCCTCTAACAAATGTAACACACATCCAGACGTCTGTTAAATTTAGGATCTGAACCATGCAATACGTTGGTGTCTAACTGTATTTTTACAAAAGGAGACGTTAAACAAACCATGACAGAGATCAACAGTAGAAAGATTGGAGTGAGTTTGAATTAAAATATAATGAGGGCAGTTCTTATTTATAGCCAATAGATGTCACTATTCCCCTATATATTCCCTACAAACAGGCTGGACCGAAAAACGACAAAACCCCCACCAGACTTCGGTTTCTACTGTCATGCGCAGTGTAAGCTACCCGTCTTTACATAACAATCCCAGCAGAGGGAGCCAAAGGATCAGGAATGGCCAGCTATTACAATTATAGGCCTACGATCAGGCCAGACATTAAACAGTATGCTTTCAAAACATATATCATGGAAATGATGACCATTGAACCAAGGTCATGGCCACACACACGCACATACGCAAGCACACACACACACACACACACACACACACACACACACACACACACACACACACACACACACACACACACACACACACACACACACACACACACACACACACACACAGACACACACACAGACACACACACAGACACACACTCACTTCCATGAACTCCTAGTCTTGTGTAAAATGATTTTACAGAGGAATTTTCATATAAGAATTGTAGTGGCCCAATACGGATTATTGTGATTATTTTTTATACTTCAGCTTGTTTAAGAAATACACCATAATCATAATGATAAGAAGAAGTAAAATAAAAACAGTTCAGAAGTTGAATTCAGGCGGAGTTTATTTCTGAGGTTATATACGACACGCTCTTCGGCAGCAGCTCTTGTGATCACTTCATCAACCCCACCATCATCATCATCGTTTCATCATCATTACGAGGAGCATGCATACTCTGACTCGATAGCTCTCTCTAACCACCACTTGGGTGTCGGCAGTACCATTATTTTAAATTGAACAAACACCAACCCCCTCCCTTACGTGCAGATTTTACTTCCAGTGGCTGCAGATGACTCTCAGAAAGCGCGGTGAGTCCATAAGTCATACACTATCACACACGAACACGTTGAAAACATTTAGCGAGAGCTTCAATAGCACTATCAAGGGATGGGCACCACACGTAGGCCTACACGTTGAAAGCTTCTCGAGACAGCTTCTGTCTCAATTAACACCATGTCCCGATGACTCGGGCAGCGGTGGAATCGTTCATCAAGCTCGTTCATTACGTCTTAATATGAAATCACCGCAAGGAATAATAATACCAAATTAATGGTTTTCGCAGCGCTGAGCCCATGACCATTCTAACCTTTTAATTATGCTGTGTCGCAGAATTCAAATTCTTCTAAATGGCTGAAAGTGTATTTCCCAAAACCACTTTCTTTGCCAAGAAAAAAGGCATATGCAAAGTAGGCCTACATATGCGGATTTTTTGAATTGCTCATTCGTGCCAAGAAGACAATTTCTTGCCCCAAAGAGCATGGTATCTTCACTGTGGAGATGTTGGATCCATCTAAACTGAATGTTTTGTGCAGTTGTAGGCCTACTAAATGTACATTTTCAAACCCATTTAATTAATAATATGCATCCACGTTTTTCATGTGCATACATTATCAACATGCATACATTATCAACATGCACACATACAGACACTCACAAATGCACACACACGTGCACGCACGCACGCACACACACACACACACACACACACACACGCACGCACGCACGCACGCACGCACGCACGCACGCACGCACGCACGCACACACACACAAATGTGACTTTTAAATCCACACTAGTTTGAGTTATAATTAGCATGTTAATTAACTTTAAACTGACAATCCTCATGTAATTAATGCAATTATAGCTTGGCAATTATTTTAATGAAACCCAATGGGAAGTTGATAGTTTACTTTTTCCCCTTTTATCATATGGATATCTGTGCTCATGATAATGAACTTCCTAATACCCATAACCCAACATACACATATAATTACTTATCATATTTTTACTGTTCTGCAATGAGATCTGTTGTCGTTGATCTAAATAGTCTTAGTCTTAATATCAGAAACACACACACACACTCACATGACCCCCCCCCTCCCCCCCCCACACACACACACACACACACACACACACACACACACACACACACACACACACACACACACACACACACACACACACACACACACACACGTAATTAAAGTAAGACTTTAATTAAACAATACATCTCAACCTGCAATCTTAAATGAAGTGCAAATGACAATAATAAGCAGACTTAAAAATGATGACTTGTTAGATCTCTCAGAAGTAATCCATAAGAACAATAATGGAAAATGCCATCGCAATCAGAGTTTAAACATAATAATTTATTCTTAAAAAAAATAGCAGCAAACATTTATTGAGCGTTTAATTTGATAATCGTACATCTCGAATGGACATAGGGGGCCGGGGGAGAGGCATATCAAGACAGCAACAGTAGTGTTTATGAATTGGCATGCACCGTATAGCTGGAGAGCTGGAGGCGATCAGACCGCCGAGGGGACAGAAACGTTGTATTATTCGTCCATTTGCTTTGATGGCGTCTGTTTGTGGACCGGAGTCTCCTCTGGCGCTAGAGCCGCGGCCGTCCACAGTGGGCTCAGCAGCGGGCTCAGCCCACATGTCGGAGCAGGGAGCGTGACGACCGAAGCGCTACGCCGCCGGAATGCCGACGGCCTCATTCACAATCAGACCGCCGGGCGGAAACACAGCGATATCATTTCATCATCTATTGTGCGTTCAAGTGCCTCGTGTCTGCTTGTATAGAGCTAAAAAAAACTTTATTCTTGAACCACTTAAACCAAGGAGTTATCATTGATATATATGTTATTTTTTTGGTTTGCCTATCTGAGAATGATTGCACTCCCAGCCTGTGAGAAGGTGTGTGGTTTGAGTTTCTCCTCAAGGTTGGCTCCTCAAAGGGTTTATGGGAAGCTTCGGGTTGTCAGATCTCATCTGAATGTGCTCTCGTGAAGTCTGTTGAGACCGTAACTGTGTTAAAGGGCTACATAAATAAACATGACTTGTCTTTGTCACGGTACATGAACACCTCCTAGGCTACGTCTTACCTAAAACATTCTGGCGAATGGGAGATTGCTGATCTTCTCTGGGTCTCTGTGGTTGACTGACAGAAAGTCTGAACCAATAGGAGATGTGAAAACCGTAAGAAAGTTAGATACGGTCTCTAATTGGTCAATATGTGTTTGTGTCGGGGAGGGCTAAACGTCGTGATTTAATTGTAGTCAGCTTATTGGCACAAGCATACGCCTCAGCGGAATCACTTACTGCACTGCGATATAATTTAGTTAAAATTTAAAAACAAAGACATGAACAAAGAAGAAAATGATACAACGTTGTAGGTATTCCCTGAACAAATCAAATATGATGAGCATGGAGGATTACGTCGACAAAGCAGGGTAGCATATACGTTTTCATATCGATTAAGTTTGGCTCTGCTCGTTTCTTCTAGAAGTTCCTCCCCGATTCTAAGTATAATGTGGACACGTGACATGCAACAATATATATTTTTTTGGTCATATTTTTTCATTACATTTTCAAGTGGGAACCATGTGTCTCCACGTACTGCAGCAGAAACATCGTCCAGACATCCACAAATCCACAGTGAATGTGCAACCAATAAGGGTGTGAGCACTGCAGCAGTGTCTTCTGAAACGTACTCCAGCCCTCACGTCATCGTCTTTCAGTCCCCTGACCACTCATCACCATCCGACGATAAACAACCAGGCCGAAGGATTAAAGCAGCAAAATGATCAGCCACTGTTAGAAAGGAATCGTTAAAACCACCCAGTTAAAGATTTAAGACACAGAAGGCCACTCCGAGACGGCGGGGCTGCCGTGAGACGCAGACTTGGCAGTTTCATGACCGTAAATAAAGAAGCAGAGCACTCGTTTCACACTGAAGCTGGTAAAACAGATAGATACAGTAGATAGATAAGAATAGTGACACGGAAAGAGAGGGTGACAGGATACACCGGCGAGATCGAGAGAGAGAGAGAGAGAGAGAGAGAGAGAGAGAGAGAGAGAGAGAGAGAGAGAGAGAGAGTATATATTAAAAGTACATATTAATACTGTTCCTTCAGCGATTGCTTTCATATGCTTCCCAGCGCTCTCGCCCTCCCTCTTTATTTGCAGAGGGACTGCGGGGGTCTCACCAGCGGACCACTTGGCTGGTGTAGTCTTCGGTGGTGGCGGGGAAATCGCCCGCACTCTCCTTCCCCGTCCCTAACCGCTCGCCTCCTCCTCCTCCTCCTCCTCCTCCTCCTCCTCCTCCTCCTCCAGCTCCCCCTGCTCCTCCTCCTGCTCCTCTGGAGCCCTGTGCAGGGTGCCGGGGCAGCCAGGAGGACCGGACCTGTTCCCGCTGCTCCCGCAGCCAGCGGCGCTCCTCGCGGCGCTTCAGCCTCACCTCGCGGTGCTCCCGCTGGCGGCTGAACTGGAAGCGCTGCAGGAACAGGTCCTTGGCGTACTCGTACAGCTGCATGTCCAGCAGGTTCAGCTCCTCGATGCGGCGGCGCACCGGCTCGCTCAGGTCCACGTTGGCGGCGCGCGTGCTGTTGATCTGCGTGAAGGCGGCGATGAAGCGCAGGCTGAACGTCCGCTCGAACAGGTACTGCGTCTTGCGCTGGAACTCGGTGAGGCCGTAGAAGGCCATGTTCTTCAGGTTGCTCATGGCGCTGGTCAGCAGGATCTGGGAGCGCTCGCTGTCGTTCATGGAGGAGAGGTTGTAGCAGCCCACTAGGCTGAGGTCGGCCAGCATGCGCACCTGCCGGTTGTTGGCCAGGTTGGAGGGGCAGTCCATGAAGTCGGTGAGCGAGACGCCCGACCAGTCGTCGCCGCTGTAGCAGGTGGGCAGCTCGTCCTGCGTGGGCGAGCGGCCGTCGCACATGTGCAGCGAGGTCTTCCAGGTGGCGCCGCGCTGCACGTGCTTCCACTCGCTGAGGTAGCGGGAGACGGGGTCACGCAGCATCGTGATGTAGTAGAAGTTCCTGCGGCACACGGGAAGACAGACAACATAAATGGACTCAATTTATGCAGCGTTTTTTCAACCTGGGCCCACTGAAAGCGCTTCACAATATTGACCGACATTCACCCAATCAAAGACACATTCCTGCACACATTCACGGCGTTGTGAGCCACGCAAGGCAACAGCTCGTCAGGAGCAGTCAGGGTGAGGCGTCTCGCTCAGGGACAACTTGACACTCCGGGGATCGAACTAGCCACAGGTTACCGGCCAACACGCTCTACCTCCTGAGCCAAACGTCGCCCCTAAAGGCGGCCATGGGGGAGCGGTGATGGTGGTGACGGCGTTCGTGGCGCCGACAGATGGCGACTACCCCCAAACGGCACGCTGCCAATCCAAGGTCGAATGCTAATTGGCGCGCGGAAAGTTTGGAGTCGGGGTTTCCTCTGCGGTGATCACTATTGTTACAGCGTCCGAGGAATCAAAACAAAGCTGTTTATTTGCAGTCTGTCAGAGTTCTGACCTTTTAGCGCCGTGCCGCAACACCTAGCAGGGCAAACACACAAACACACAAACACACAGACACACAAACACACAAACACACAGACACACAGACACACGCGCTGAACCCAAAACATAGGCTGGAGGTAATAAGGGCTCCGCAGACACAAAGGGCCCCGGGCCCCCGCGGTGTGGAGAGAACACATCGTGTCCTTGCATTGTAAACCTGATCATCTACTCCGGGCGTTTGCCAAGTGATTCCAGCGGGGCCCGTCCCGGGGGGCCGCCGTGCGCATTCAACTGGTGTTGCGCTGACGGGGGGCTTTTTTTAATGAGCGGTATTGGTTATGCACACCAGTGCTCCCCCTTCCCCTCTCACACTCCCCCCCTCGAAGGGCGGGGCGCCCGAGGCCGGCCGCGCAGCAGGAGACAAACGACTGGGGCCTCGCCTCCATTCATCAGACCCCTGCCGGGCCAACAGCACACTTTAAGGACGTTTTGAGGAAAGCGGCGGATGCCAAAGCTCATGGAATGGGCGCAGAGAACAGCTGCTGGACCGGCGCCCGCGATGTACAAAAAAAGGCTGAGTTGAACCGATTTAATGGTAGCAGCACAACAGAGAGGTTGTTAAAAAGGGTGGTTATTTTAAGTGTTTAATTTTTTTTTCTTTTTGGGGTTATTTTAAAAACACTCCACGGATAACCTACATAAAGTGCTATCCTGGCCGGGGGAGCCTTCACAGGGAAAGAGTTGTTTGTTTGTGAGCTCTGGCCGTCCTCAGCACTGAAGGTCGCCCCTGCCCTTCAACCCCCAGGCAGAAGGGTCCTCGGAGGAGATCCATCAGCGCGCTGAACCACAGGTACGTCCAGACAGGGTGGACGGAGGGACGGAGGGACGGACGGGGGGAGGGAGGGGATGGGACAGGTGTTGGCCGAGAAAACCCTCCCTGGGCAGGCGGGAGCTGCTCTGAGTGCCACGTGAATCTTTAACGAGGGCACCCTGGGGATCCTTCTGGCCGAGCGGAGAGGACCGCGGCGCGGAGGCTTCACACTGACTCCAAAGCTGGAGCTGCCTCAGTTCTGCTTCCAAGCAACACATGTACACACACACACGCACGTAGGCCACACACGCACGCACATGCAGGGACGTGCACACGTACGCACACATACCCATGCACGCAGACACACGCACGCAAGCATGAACGCACACACATGCACTCACGCACAGATCACACAAAGACACATACACCCACACACGCACACATACATTACACACATGCACACGCACGC
>NC_079431.1:1369376-1379376 GCF_026213295.1 Gadus chalcogrammus
GCGCTGCCGGCGGGGCAAATGTACTGGTACCCGATCATCACGAAGAGCACCGCCAGGATGGGAACCAAGAGCAGCTTACTGGATCTATCATCCATCATATCAGGAGCGTGGGGTCATATCCTTACTTTGAATAATTATGTTCGGACCTGTGCGTCTAGTCCGGGAGTCATTCCTCCAGGCCGCGTCAGGGTGGACCGTGGATGCTTTATGGCGTCTGTGGGTTCTCAAAGTGCCACAGGTTGATTGAGGTACCACTGAAGCAGGCAAGCAGCATCCTTCCCAGGCGAGGATCACGATGGTCTGCTCTGGAGGAAGCGAAGCCCCCCTTCCTTCAAACGCGACGACACTAACAACAGTGCAGGCGGTGGATGCTGCGAGGGAAACGTCCACATCCTGGACCAGAAGTCATCTCATCTGCACAGCTCTGCACGCCGCTCACTTCTTTAGCCGTCCGCCGTCCAACTTCTCCCGTCGCGATGGAGATGGAGAGCGTCATCCGTGCGGTGTGGGAGTTGAGCTGAGCCGCTCCGTGTAGTTCTGGATCGCGGTCTCTGGGTGATATCATACAGCTCGCCGCAGTTTCAGCCAAACCCCTCAAGATAGGCCTACCTGAAGATAAATCACAACTTGTGTCTGCGAGGCGACCGCAGCGACATCGGTGAGGGGGTCCGCGGGACGTTGGAGGCAGCTCGTCCGCTCTCTTCACCGGGGCTCCAGCACTGAGTGGAGGAGATGCTGCATCAGAGCGGCGGAGGCGGTGTGTTCGAGTCCCCCCCCACCCCCCCACACACACACACACACACACACACACACACACACACACACACACACACACACGGGCCACGTCCCCCTAGCCCCCCCCCCCCCCCCCTTTATCTTCAGCTGGGGCTGGGACGCACTATGTGAGGGATCAAAGCAGCTGAACCCGTCCAATCAAACTTAATGATTTTATTGCAACATTCAATCGTATCAGGCGTGCTGCACTGGAGCACGTGTGCACGAGTGGATTCACGGGAGCGGGAGGAGGACGGACGAGTTGCGTCGACAGAAGTACATTCCGGTTTTAATTCTTGTTCAAAGTAGGCTGCTGCAGACGAGGTAAACCACACGGGCAGAAATAGTGAGCGTTCAGTGGGGTGACGTCATTGTACAGACTGACAACTTCAGTACTTCAGAGCGAGGGTGTCTTGTCTTCTGAGATGAGTGCGCGATCGAACAGCAAAGACGTCATTCTGGGTTTCCAATGTGGAGCTTTCATTGTGATTTGCGCCACCTTTTTGTTTCCGAGTTTATCCGTGCGTCAGTGTGTTTTTGATTTGCTTGTCGCATCTCAATTAGCCTACTATTTAGTGCAAAGAGGCTTATATCATATCAAGTACACGCATATTTTTTTGTGTCTTTTTTTTTTTACAATAATACTTTATTATTATAATAATAATTATAGTATAATAATACAATTCGTATCAATATATGTATAGCCATCCATTCAAAAATAGCATTCATATAAGTAGCCTACTATTCATATAACTATATTATAAGCGTCAGTGATTATTATAATTAAACCACACACACGCGCACACACGCGCATGGTTGAATTGATGGTTAGTGGGAATCTGTGGCGCCTGTTAGAAACGTAGGTGGCTACAGCAGTGCCGGAAAAAATGTACATTTCAAAATTGCTTTAAATTAAGTTATAATATAATTATTAGCTTAAGAACATGTATTAAGAAATAATATTAACATAAAATGTTACAAAATAGCAAGCAACATATTTCTCCTTACATTTCTCTCGCAGTTACGAAGACAGGGCAGCGTTGGACTCCTCGATACGCCTGCTGACGCTCCGGTAGCGGAGAGGCGCTTTGTACGGAGCGGCGGTGAGGAGCATGACAACAGGACTCCCGTTATAAACAGTATAGTTACAACAAGTTACACTCTGAGCGTCGGCAAACCCCTAAACATGGGCACATGTGTGTAGAAAGCCTTTCGTGTGTCTCCATCTGCCCGGCGGCTGTGTTTCCGTCCAGGATATTCCCTCCTAACTCGTCCTTCTCATTCTATCCGTCCTGTTTTGACCCACTGGGTATAACCTGAGATAACCTGAGGTATACCTGTAAGTTAGTGTCGGCCTGCTGAACACACACACATGTCATGGGATTGACATGCTTTTAAGTTTTTTTTCTCAACCGGATTGAGGGGATCTGTAGGTGACGACTGGGTGCCCAAGTTGTATTGGCTGTAACCCCTACGTGGCAGGAGTTAATGGGACGTCTGATGCTGGCTGTGTCCTAGTTGAACCGGACGTCTGGTTCTCCTCCTCGTTTGTGTGCTGGCTGTATCCTAGTGGAACCGTACGCCTGGTTGTCCTCCTCTTGTGTCTTCCTGTCGGCTGAGATGATGAGGAACGCGTTGCTGTTCACGTTGTGGTTCATGTTGACCACCCACCATGCGAGCGCCGCGTCTAAAGGCGTCTCCGCGAGCCTCAAAGCCAAGTGGACCATGACGCCATTCCTGCTCGAGACAAGGTAACCTGTGACCCTCACACACACACACACACACACACACACACACACACACACACACACACACACACACACACACACACACACACACACACACACACACACACACACACACACACACACACACACACACACACACACACACAGAACAACAAAGACAGACAGACGGACAGACTACACACACACACACATTTTGCAGATGGGTGTTTAGGATTTACTCAAACCCCTTCCCCTGCCTGCATACCGAAACTTGATTTATTTTATTTTTTTTATTTTTTGTGGGGAAGGATGTAGGCTAGGTACGTTTCAGATGAAGCCTATATGTTGTTTTTCTATGTTGTTTACATTGCCCTGACCTTTTTTTCTCTTCACTGATAACATCTGACGATTCTGTGTACTAAGGTTGTGTAAGACGGATGTACTTCCTGAATCCTTGATGGTTGATACGTTATCAAATGTTAACGATGTGGTTCATACTCAGTAGAGAGTAAAAGCATTCGTCAACTATGCTTTTACTATACCTATACCAATACTTTTTTATTATTATTTAGCTTCATGCGCTAAATTTCACTCGCCTCTTCAATGAAATGTCTCTCTTTTGTACAGCGAGTTCGTTGCAGAAGACGGCAATGAGAAGTTCTGGCAGTTTGTGGATACTGTGAAAGAGCTCACTGTGTACAAGAACGGAGGTACGGCGACTTATCACTCAGTCCCACGCCCGCCGCGTCGTTACAGCACACGTGGTCGTCTTGGGTTGTGTGTCTGACGCTGAGCCCCTCCCCTCAGAGTCGGTGCGGTCCTACTACAACCTCATCCTGAAGAAGGCGGGGCAGTTCCTCACCCACCTGCAGGTCAACCTGCTGCGCTTCGCCCTGTCGCTGAGGACCTACTCGCCCGCCGTGGCCGCGTCTCAGCAGGTGTGTTGCCGCCGCGACGCGTCAGAGAGGGGAGTGAACTGGGGGCGCGCAGAGCCCGTACCATTACGGCTCAGTGCTGATCGCCGCGAGCCGGGTTCGATTCCCGCCCGTGGACCTCTGCTGCATCACCTTATCCTCCGTACCTTCCTAACCCTCTCTCTATAATATTAATAATAAAATGGAGTGAGCCGCTGGTGCGCTGGTGGCGTGCGACTCTAAAACGTTTCCTCTCCCTGGCTCCCGCCCGCGGCAGATCGCCAGCGACGAAGACACACCAGCGTCCTGCCCGGCGTTCGTGTCGGTCCACGGGCAGCTCGGCTGCAGCACCAAGGACCTCAAGAAGCTCCTGAAGGGCGCCTTGGACAGGTGATGTTGGGGGGCGACATGGGGCTCAGGAGGCAGAGCGGGGCGGCTGGGCACCGCAAGGAGGCTAGTTCGATCCCCGGCTCCTGTCTGTGTCCCTGGGCGAGACACCTCACCCTGACCGCTCCTGACCAGCTGGCTGTCGCCTTGCATGGTCGACTCCGCCGTCGGTGTGTGAATGTGTGCATGAATGGATGAATGTTGGGGAGTACTGTAAAGCGCTTTGTGTGGCCACTGGTCAGACAAGCGGTATATAAACGCAGTCCATTTAGTAATACATGGTCCCCCTTGGTGAACCTAAAGGACCGTACCGGTCCGGGAGATTGAACCATCGTCTCTCCTGGCATCACTCAAACATCCGTTACGGAAAGGATCTCTGAGGATCACCTTGTTTCTCAGATTCAACCTAAGAGTATTTAGCGCCTGCCACGGATGTAAACAACAACAGCAGCACTTTGGGTTTTTATGAAAAAGGTTTGTAAAGTACTTTTCCGGCGATTCACTGTCACACACTCTGAACTCAACAACACACATTTATTCCAAGAGACCAAAGTGCTAAACTGCTATTTGTTTTTTAATTTGTGTCAGTCACGCTCATGTTAAATGGTCTTCATCAGTGTCTGCACAACAAATTAAACAGACTAATTAAACTGGGCACGGATGTTTTAGTGAAGCCAAGGGAGACGGTGGCGACGGTTTGATCACCCAACCGGTGTTGTCCTTTTAAGAGAGCTTTGGTTCGCCAGCGTGGAGGTCTGCAGTCATTTGGCATAGCGGTCAAAGCACTCCCCTTCCCACCCTGCCGTCCGTGAACCTTTGTTTTGTCTCTTTTATCTTTTGTCTATTACAGACCAAAGATGAGTTGTCAACTTAGCTTTCTGTTCTTCTTCAACAGGCTATTGCATTTTTACATTTAGAGCATTTAGCACGTTTTTATCCAAAACGACTAACAATAAATAAAATTTTCAGAAAAAAGAGAAACAAATATATATATCTGTCGGTACAGTAAGGATGTTTATAGAACCAAGTGCCAAGCACTAACTATCACTAAGATAACCCATTCCCCGTATACACCAGAAATAGCTAGGATGAGACGCTACACAATGCCAAGTGCTATTTTTAAGTGCCAGGACGTGCAACATAAAAAAGAGAAAAGGAGAATTAATTAAAATGTTCGCAGGCCAAAGCCGTTCCTGTACAAGACGGACCACAGGTACCCCGGGCGTAACGTGAGCGATGTGCCCGTGGTGGTGCTCTACGCTGAAATAGGAACCAGAAAGTTCAGTGCTTTCCACACGCTGCTGTCGGAGCGGGCGGAAGCCGGCTCGCTGATCTACGTGCTCCGGCACTTTGTGGAGGTGAGTCGCCGGGTGTTTGACACCCCTGCTCCAGCCCCCGCGTTTCATGTTGATGCTCTTTAAAGTGGATGCACACGCACGCACACACACACGCGCACACGCACGCACGCGCACACACACCACGTCCTTTTCTAAATTAATTCCCTTTCAGCCATGTGTGTGTATATATAAAATACATTCAAATGTATGCTCAGTCACGCTATACTGAATGTCAGATGTGTACCTATTTACAGTGATCTGGTGTCAATAAATACATTATCTAATTATGGGTGAATCTTTATTACGACACATGACAGCGTTTCCTAGCAACTGGCATACAACAGTCTTATTTTTTCTCGGCCTCGACATTTATCTTTAGAGGACAGGAGAGCAAGACTCCTGGACAGGCGAGCGTTACAGAAACGCGCGCTTCTTCACCATCGCGGTTGGTGGGTTTGTGATCTCCACGCCATTGTCGTGTTTTTCTCATCTTTACCTGCAAGAGTAAGCCATGTCTGCCATGCCATTGACTCGGCGGGCCCTGACAAAGGCAGAGGTCAGCCCGGTGATGGATTGCAGGAGAGAGACAGAGAGTACAGCCTTCAAGGAAACAGGCTTCAGCAGAAATCTCAGAGAGAGAGAGAGAGAGAGAGAGACGAAGCAGGGTACTGGAGTATCCCAGGGCCCTGACTCCGTCGGCAGAAGTAACAGTCTTTTCAGAGATGAACAATGAAGGGAATTACAGTGTAGGTGTGGAACATTTTCTTCCAGATTCTACCTTTGGAAGTGAATATTGGGGGGCGTTGGTGTCAAGGCTGCACGGCTGGATGGCGCTCAGCACATGTTCCATGTCTTGCACTCCCTGCGATGTGTTTCTGTGTCTGCATTCTACTGAGGTGGATGTGTTTATTGAGCCTCCTGCGACTGAGGAGTTGATAAATAGTTTGCGTTTACCCATCAAGCGCTCTGTGGAATGAGTTACGATGAGGTAGTGTCTATTGCTTGGAACTTAGCACAGGGAATGAGTAACTGAAGCTTTTAGACTGGTTTAAGGTGGAACTTATTTGAAGACAAAACAAGTCGCAAATCAGGGCATGGCAGTCTTTTTGTTTTCTAGTCTTTTTTGCACTCGCTCTTGAAATACATTTGAGGCGTTTCTCAACCATCCATTATGTGCTGTTGCAAATAGCTACCGTGAAGCTCTTGTGTCTAATATTCAGCTGAAGAGAAAATTAGGTAAAAGAAAAGGTAATTAGCAATTAGCTAATGTATCAGTAGGTGTTTCGAAGTGATGTGGCTTTTCGATTGTGTTAATTTGCCCGTCTTTTTTTCAAATATCTATACTTAGGATACCACTAGAATACTGCAAATTTGATTATGTTGGTTATATCTACGAAACGATACACATTAAATTCTCCTGGATCGCTATTGTTGTTGATTTATTCACTAAAGCCAGTGTTTGCGACGGTGGTCTCGTGAGTTGGCTAGGAGGCTAGGAGGCTAGGAGCCCAAGCATCCCCAACACCTCCCCGTGCCGCCCCTCACTCCTCGTCTCCCCCCTCTCCCCCCTCCCCCCCCCCCAGGACCCCCAGCCCCACAAGGTGCTGCTGTCGGGGTACGCTGTGGAGCTGGCCATCAAGAGCACCGAGTACCGGGCGGTGGACGACACCCAGGTCAAAGGTCGGTTCAGCCTATAACTCTGCTGTGTCTTAAACCCTGTTGTGCTAAGTCTAGTCTCATTAATCTGACGTCAGATGAATCATCTAAAGTGTGATTATAGCAGACGAGCTCTTAACTGTTGTTTCAAATTCCTTTGCTTCATATTTCTTTTGACCAATCAAGTCGCTGGAGGCGGGGATCTGTAAGCGTCTGATTGGCCAACAACAAACTCGGCCAGCACTAGTAAACTGTGATCAATGGCTCCAAATCAACACTGTGTCCACTTACTGTAGAAATACTCTCATTAAATCCCCTCCCGAAAGCTCCATCCACTCACGTGATCGGGCTTCCCTTCGGTAGAATATCCGCGCAGTAAAACAGGAAATGAGGCGTAACCCCGCCCCTTTTCAGTGTTGGGTTTCCTGCCCGGACTTTGTTCCATAGTTCTGCTATGACCTAGGTCTGCTGGAACCTAGGCCGTATTGTATCTACTGTAGGGGTTGGATCGGCTGCATACCAGCTGTGTCGGCGGACGGCAGTATTTATCGGCCGTTTCCGTCGGCCATCTCTGTCGGCCGTCTTTATCGGCCGTCTGCATCGGCCGTCTCTATCGGCCGTCTCTATCGGCCGTCTCTATCGGCCGTCTCTATCGGCCGTCTCTATCGGCCGTCTCTATCGGCCGTATTAAACTCTGGCGCTTCCTTCTTGTCTGGTTCCAGATTCAAAGGCTGGCACCAACCGAGATGAGGAGGACGTGGACGAGGTCCAAGGGTTCCTGTTCGGAACATTGAAGTAGGAAAAGCCAAATCAAAACCATCCCATAATGACTGCCGCTAAAATAGTAATAGCAATGCACCAAAACTGGCCGAGCTGTACACTGGATACACTGTTGGAAACGGGATTTATGCCATTGAATAACTTGTCTTGTTACTTGATCAAAGAGACTTCTTGTGGGCTTGATGAGATGAGGATGTTGAGGTCCTTTCTTCTGCCGGTCAGGAAGTCCCACCCTGAGCTCCAGGGGGGGCTGGGAGAGCTCCGTAAACATCTGGTGGAGAGCAGCGATGATATGGCCCCCCTCAAAGTGTGGGAGCTGCAAGGTGACACAACCCCGTCCACAACTCCATCAACAACACCATCTAACAACTCGTGTTGATTTTATGGCAAACGGATATTATTATTATATATTTATATGACATTATATTATATTTATTTGTATACCTTATTTATTTGTATATTTTCAAAATACTATTGTTATTTTACATTGAATATATATAACCTTTATTTACATATACAAAATATGCATCAATATACTTTCCATGATTAAATTATCAATATACATGTAGTTAAAAGGTCATAGTGTTTTAGACAGGTGCAATGATAATGTAATCATGGATATTGTAATGAGGTATGCTTCAGAATAATCAGACTTAATAACGATCCATATGGTAATTGACTGTGTTCTTAGATCTTAGTTTCCAGGCGGCCGCTAAAATCCTGTCGGTGCCCAAGTTCGACGCTCTGAAGCTCATGAGGGACCTCAGTCAAGACTTCCCCAGCAAGGCCAGGTAGGCAGCTCAGACTACTGCGCAGACCGCAACGATTCAGATGAAGGTCAGATTTGGCTGAGGAGGCTACAAATAAGCAATCAAAACCTTCAGGCAGTCGGGCCAAAACACACGCTATCGTCTTGGACCGAACCCAAATATACCCCGATACAGAAAGAAACCCGATCTGCTGCGTTCTCCTGACGTCTCCAGTTCGACATACGCTCACATCGAGGCCTCTGTTAAGCCGGTGTCCTCCCATCTGAAGGGTGGAACCATCTCTCGTGTTACGAGGGCTCCAGGCACCTCACAGCCACTCTTTACTGCACGCAGCCGCGGAGATTGAAGTGTGCGTGTTCCAGGCCCACACCGGCTGTAAGACCCAACGATTGTTGGCGTGAATGTTAACGGGGAACACGATGTCCCACGTACCGCCATGAGGTGCCCGTAGAATTCTGGAGATTAAAAAGTGTGTTTTTACCGTCGACGAGGGGGGTTTGAAAAAGCTGATGGTGACTGTACACGCTTTACTGTTCCCACAGATCACTGACAAGAGTGACCATAAAGCCGGAGATGAGAAAAGAAATCGAGGAAAACCAAAAGGTGTGCCGCGCTCCTTAGCGGATTCAGACTCCGTCCCCCAGACGTGGTTCGCTCGGTCTGATAGCATCACGTCTTCTGAAAGTCATTTCTTATCCCTGTGCACACTGAACCCTGCGATATAAATGAGTTATTCTCCTCGGTAGTTCTGCTGTAACTGTATATTTTTCTGGGCGTAGATGTACGGTGCTAAATAAGGGTTCTCTGAGTCCGATGAACATTTTACTAACTTTATATGTTCCCGGGCGTCGCCGTATGGGGCTAACTAAGAGGCTGACTCTGAGTCTGATGAACACCTCACTGACGGCCGGCTCTTCCTCCCTGCAGCGTCTGAGCGAGACACTGGGGCTCCACCCCGGAGACGCCGCACTCTTCATCAACGGGCAGAACATCGATCTGGACACTCACACCCCCTTCAGGTAGGGCATCTGGCTGGGGTGGGGGGAAGGGGGGGGGAGGGGGGCGGTGCTGCTGCCTTCCACAACGACGGCAGGAAGCTGAAAGAAGAAGGATCAAATACTGGACCGGTGGCCTAGAGACTCTCCTCCCCATGAATCAAAGTCTGCAGCGCCGCACGGCCTCGGCCTCAGCCGATACATACTAACCTGTGATGTGTGCCTGGCTCTCCTCAGCATTCTGGACATGCTCCGAGGAGAGGCGCGGGTGCTGGAGGGGCTCCACAACCTGGGCGTCACCGGGGAGCACCAGGGGAAGATGCTCAGGCTGCCTGTGGGCGTGGTGGAGGACAGCTACGCCCTGGACATCAGACATCCAGCCATCATGGTCTGTCTGTCTGTCTGTCTGTCTGTCTGTCTGTCTGTCTCTCTGTCTCTCTCTCTCTCTCTCTCTCTCTCTCTCTCTCTCTATCTCTCCATGTCTCTCTCTCTCTCTCTCTCTCTCTCTCTCTCTCTCTCTCTCTCTCTCTCTCTCTCTCTCTCTCTCTCTCATGTCTCTCTCTCTCTCTCTCTCTCTCTCTCTCTCTCTCTCTCTCTCTCTCTCTCTCTCTCTCTCTCTCTCTCTCTCTCTCCATGTCTCTCTCTCTCTCTCTCTCTCTC
>NC_079431.1:1384376-1394376 GCF_026213295.1 Gadus chalcogrammus
GTTCCCCCAGGCTGGCCCCCGGTTCTACCAGGAGAGCGGTCTGGGCGCTCTGCCCGTGGCGCTGTTCAACGGCGTGCCCCTGGACCCCGGGGAGATGGACCCCGAGGAGCTGGAGACGCTCCTCCTGCAGCGCATCATGGACGCCACCAACGTCTTCCAGAGGGCCGCCTTCATGGTACGACCGGCCCCCACCCCCCCACCTCCCCCCAGGCCGGGCCAGTCAGCTCACTTTGATCGCCGTTTCGGTATTAGTGTAAAACGATCACCAGACTGATATAATCTAGTTAAAACGTTTTTTCAGAACAGCTGAATACATATCTGTACATTATTTTCGATTTCAACATTTTCTATTTTATCATTTTGTGTATTTTTTTTGTGTATTATCTCAAAGTTCTCGGTTACAAACTGTTTTTTGGAGAGAAATGCTGATTATTACGTCATGTTTTCAAACTCAAAAATAATCGTTTAAATAATCGTGATTTCAATATTGACCAAAATAATCCTGATTATGATTTTATTTTTTGGGGGGATTTGATTTCTGTTATTGGCTGGAGATTAGCAAGATTCATATTTATGTTTCTTTTTCAATTCAATAGTTAAATAAAGAGGTTATAATCAATTCATCTCAACACAAAGGCCTGGCCTAAAGGCCTAAATGTTGACTGCTTCCGATGTTGTGTTGGTCATACCACAGGAGGATTTATTGCATGTTTAGTGAATAATACAGAACATAGGGAACTTTAAAAAGATAAACGACATCGCAATCGCAAAATTTGTCGAAATAATCGCAATTAGATGATCTCCCCAAATGGTTCAGCCCTAAGGTCTACCCATAGCCATCACCCCTTCCCCAGCGTGCTGGTGCAACACGGGACGGCAGTGCTCTATGGGAGTCGTGCACCCAGGTGACTCGGAGGGAGGGTGATGCAACGTTTCAATGGCGGCGCGATCCATTGATGCACGCCCAGCAGTGCGTTGCCGCTGTTGACCCTGTGATGAATAGACTGGAGGGAATGGAGGAACCGCGTCCACACAATACCAGCCCACCAAGGCTGCCTCGAGCTCCACGGAGAGGGGGGGGACGGGCTCCTCGCTGAACCCAAGCACAAGGACTCGGGCCGCGCCATGCTTATTGAGATTTTTGTAAATTGTGCGAAACGCTGTGAAGGAAGCTTTTGTGCGATTGTTGGCTTCCATGTGGTTCAACGCGTGGGTTGAACTTCGAAAGTTCGAAATGTCGGTTGTTTTTAAAAATCACGCGGCCGAACACGACATAGTTGATGTCGCACATTAAAGTCGCAATATAGACTCCCGAACACAGTTGCGTCCACTCTCATGATTAGGTCTGTGTGACGTTAACTAGCGTGGCGTGGCTGGCTGTGCGTGTGAGTGGGAGGGGCTTTGGGAGGGTCGATTGTACGATTCTTGAAAATCAAAGAAAGGTGTAATGGCTGGCCACCATTTTATATTTGTAGAATATATCAGTTATGGGATTGGATTTTATTGCTCACATTTCCAATCGGCGTCGAGTACAGATATGTGCAGGTCGTTTTAATCTCGGCGGTCGTGTTCCCACAGTGAAACCTTAACCCTTGAGCAATACATTAAAGCAATACCTTTTTATTTTATTACATTTTATCATGTGACATTTTTTAATCGATCACAAGAATCCATCTCTCCCCCTCCCTAGACACAGTGAGGTGACCCCCTCCCCCATTCAGTGAACCCCCCCCCCCCCCCCCTTGCATACTAAAGTCTAGAGCGTTTGGCTAGTGTGACCACGCCATCCGTATTCCAGCACGGAACAGCCCCTTGGCCACGGCACACTTGGGAGAGGTGTGCCGTGATGCTAATGAGATGACACGCACGGATACACAACGTGAGCTTGATGACGTAGTCCTTGCGCGACCCTTCTTTCTTTATAGGTCCATGCCCTTCTTCCCCACAACAATCATTTGAAACGATGGCGGCAAGCGGTTCACGAGTGGGATTACGTTGGTGCGATAGTGAAGTCGAGTGTTTACTTGAAATTTGGGCCGACGACGGCATTCAGTCGCAGCTGGACACCACGCTTGGTGATGATGTGTATTACGACGTGATGACGTATGTTTGAAGGAGCAATCGTGCCCAGGCCACGGCCTTTGGGAGCAGTGTGACCACGGGCCAGCAGGGGGAGTGGGGAGGGGGGGAATCGTGCTGAATCTTCCTGAACATCCTGAACCCCCTCCCCCCCCCCCTAGTACACAGTGAAGTGACTCTTGTCCCCCCCCTTCTAGTCTACAGTGAACTGAAACCCCCCCCCCCCCCTAGTACATAGTGAAGTGACTCCTGCCCCCCCTCCTTGTCTACAGTGAAGTGACCCCCCCCCCCTTCTAGTCTACAGTGAACTGAACCCCCCCCCCCCCCCCCCTAGTCTACAGTGCAGTGACTCCCTCCCCCCTCAGTGAACTGACTCCTGTCCCCCCCCCGCCCCCCCCCCCCAGGGCCAGCTGACGGAGGCGTCTGACGTGGAGGACTACCTGATGGAGCAGCCCCACGTGGTGCTAAGGATCAACCCCCTGGTCCTCAGCACGGAGAGGAGGTACCTGGACTTCACCGCCTCCCCAGGTGAGCCCCCCCACTGCCCCGCCATCGCCTCACTCCACCGCCTCTCGCTGGTTGCCGCGGTTACTAAAGTCGGAGGCGTGTCCCTCCTCCTCTCCTCCTCACAGTGGCGGACGACTGGGAGGACAGCACCATGTTCTCCTACCTGGACTCCAGGGACCGCACCGCCGTGGTGGCCAAGAGGATGAAGTACTTCACCAAGAACGGTGAGCCGCCCCCGGGTGCCTCCCCAAAGGGCGCTGGGGGTGGCACCTCCAGCGTCTGAGTAGGGAGCGTTGTCTCTAGGAGTGTTGTCTCCAGGAGCGTCGTCTCTAGGAGCGTCGTCTCTAGGAGCGTCGTCTCTAGGAGCGTCTTCTCACGGAGCGTTGTCTCTAGGAGCGTTGGGAGCGTTGTCTCTAGGAGCGTTGTCTCTAGGAGCGTTGTCTCTAGGAGTGTTGGGAGCATTCTCTCTCGGAGCGTTGTCTCTAGGAGCGTTGTCTCTAGGAGGGTTGTCTCTAGGAGGGTTGTCTCTAGGAGCGTTGTCTCTAGGAGCGTTGTCTCTAGGAGCGCTGTCTCTAGGAGCGCTGTCTCTAGGAGCGTTGTCTCTAGGAGTGTTGGGAGCATTGTCTCTAGGAGCGTTGTCTCTAGGAGCGTTGTCTCTAGGAGCGTTGGGAGAGTTGTCTCTAGGAGTGTCGGGAGCATTGTCTCTAGGAGCGTTGGGAGCGTCGTCTCTAGGAGCGTTGTCTCTAGGAGCGTTGGGAGCATTGTCTCTAGGAGCGTTGTCTCTAGGAGCATTGCCTCTAGGAGCGTTGGGAGCGTTGTCTCTAGGAGCGTTGTCTCTAGGAGCGTTGTCTCTAGGAGCGTTGGGAGCGTTGTCTCTAGGAGCGTTGTCTCTAGGAGTGTATGGAGCGTTGTCCCTAGTAGTGTTGGGAGAGTTGTCTCGAGGAGGGTTGTCTCGAGGAGCGTTGTCTCTAGGAGCGTTGGGAGCGTTGTCTCTAGGAGCGTTGTCTCTAGGAGCGTTGGGAGCGTCGTCTCTCGGGGCGCTGTCTCTAGGAGCGGAGTGTTGGGAGCGTTGTCTCTAGGAGCGTTGTCTCTAGGAGTGTATGGAGCGTTGTCCCTAGTAGTGTTGGGAGAGTTGTCTCGAGGAGGGTTGTCTCGAGGAGCGTTGTCTCTAGGAGCGTTGTCTCTAGGAGCGTTGGGAGCGTTGTCTCTAGGAGCGTTGTCTCTAGGACTGTTGGGAGCGTTGTCTCTAGGAGCGTTGTCTCTAGGAGCGTTGTCTCTAGGAGCGTTGGGAGCGTTGTCTCTAGGAGCGTTGTCTCTAGGAGCGCTGTCTCTAGGAGCGTTGTCTCTAGGAGCGTTGGGAGCGTTGTCTCTAGTTTTGTATTATTAGAAATGATGCAGGTGCCTCAAATGCTATTTGTTTTATTAAAAAAACATATCATAGGTGCCCCCGACTGCCCCACCTTGGAGGGGTGCATACTGGAGAAATACTGGAGAAATACTGGAGAAATACTGCGTAAAAATACTCAACATGGTGCTCTGCTATAGAAGAATACAAAATGCATGAGGATGCAGTCAGGGCATTAGCTAATGAATGGCTTGAGACTAAACGTACACAGCATAAAGAGAGAAAGGGACTTAAATTAGCCTACATAATATCTGAGGGTGTAGAACAGAAGCATCAGTATTATGAAACCCTTCGGATGGGATGGCTCCAAACTGCAGCCTGAAAAATAACATTAATGCCAGAAACATTTGGCTGGAGCTCATACTGCGCCCGCATGCTTTTCCTAGTGATGTTTTTGGAGGAGACCGTTTCTGTTGGAATGCGCCCTCACTCGCAATAAAGACTCTGTGCACGTGCACATCAGCACCGTGCGCATGCACGTGAGCACTGTGCATGTGCTTAATAGCACCGTGCACCACAGCCCAGTGCACATTAGACATATGCAGGGGAAAGTGCACGTCGGCCCGTGCGCATCCACATCAGCGATTTACACGTGCACATCAGCACGGTACACGCGCACATCAGCCTAGATTACCTCAAACACCTCGCTCCTCCATCGTTGGGGAAACACTGAACAATGTTCTTTTTGAGGTGGTTCTCTGAGCGCCGCCGCTGGGCTTTGCTGAGGCACAATAGGCTGCATCTTCAGCAAGATAATTACGGGCTCTCTGATTGGCTGCCGGCCAGCGGGCTGAAGGGAGCCATCACTTCGCTCCCTGGGCCACGATTGTCGTTTGGCTTTATGAGGCTAAGTAGGCTGATTGCTTTACTCACTGCCTTATTGCCTGGCTGCCTGGCTGACTTACTGACTACCTGGCTGACTTAAAGACCGGCTGGCTGCCGGAGGCCTGGCTGACTTACTGGGTTTCTGGCTGACTTACTGGCTGACTGAACTACTGACTGACTGACTCGGCTGACTGGCTGACTGACATGAAGCAACATGATGACTTGCTGACAGGTTCTCTTTCCGCCTGAATCCATGATGGACTGACCGACTGACTGGACTGACTGACTGACTCGATGAATAAAGGTGTGACAGATGGCACAATTCTGCTCTAATATCCTGAGCTCTCTGTCAAATCTCTCTCGCTCTAGCTCTCTCTCTCTCTCGCTCCTTCTCTCGCGCTCGCTCTCTCTTTCACGCTCTCTGAATCCGTCTCCCACACATGCACTTCCATTTCTGCGTTCCTTCCTGCACCAGACTATCGTTGGAAAGAGGAGGGAAAAAAAAGCACCTTTCAAAGGACGAGACTCTCCGAAGTCAACCTAAGCAATGTGATGACGAGCAGTGAAGAAGTACTAAGAAATGAAATCTATTTTCCTTCTTGCGCTGCCTACCTTGGGCTGGTGTCACACACAGCGGGTACAGAGACGGGTGTTCAGTACACAGGACACACGGCGTCCCGTTGATTCCACCAGGGGGACCGGGGGGGGGGGGGGGGGGGGGGGTGATGAGGTGCTCTGGAAACCGGTCGGTTGCCGGCTCGATCCCCGTCCCCTCCTAGCCAGGTGTCAAGATGCCCCTGAGCAAGACGGCCAACTCTAACGGCTCCCGTTGACACCGGCGTATGAATGTGAATGAATGCGGTTGTGAATAAATGTGTTTATGGATGAATGGGTGAAAGAATGTGGGTATGGGTAAATGAAAGTGGTTATAGTCACGACCCCACTGGTATATTGAAAACGGCGCTCTGTCAGGGCAGGAGTCGAGACACATAAATGGTAGCAAAACACAGCTGGCAGGCAGCTAGCTTCCGGCCACGTGAGTAGTGACTCACCTGGGTCCCTGGCGAGCTCTGGTCCTTCTCTCTCTTGTTGGGGGATAGCCCGAGCGTTGGGGTGAACTGTAGCTGTCCCGTTCAGTTATTGTTTGACATATAACATAGACGAACACTTGACAAACGTAGACAGCAAAGGAGCGGTCACGTTCCCGTATGAATCCTAATTCTGGTAGTGTCCTTGTATGAGGGTGAGTAGGCTTTACATAGTCTCATGGTTTCTGAGTGTAACCGAGTCTGGGCACCATGCTGTCTATCCAGACACCATCTTGCTTCTGTCCACCATCTTGGATCCCTCAGGTGACATTAATCAAGGCCGATCAGGGGAGCCACTCCCACAGTTAGCACAACAACCAGTTACCCACCGGCTTAACATTACCCAACAGTAGGATTGTGACATTATGCATGAATGGCTGAATGTGTGTATGAATGGGTGAATTAATGTGAGAATGGGTGGATGAATATTTGTGTGTGAATGGGTGGATGAATGCGAATGAATGTGATGACTAGGTCAATTAATGGGTGGATGAATGTGTATGAATGGGTGAGTGTGAGGCCCTGACTGAAGCGCTGTGAGTGATCACCGGTCAGAGATGTGTATTTAAATCAGCTTACAATGTGCTCGTGTCACCGCCGGCTCCTCGCTGCTGATTGGTCGCCGCAGACGAGGACGGGATGAGTGGCGTGACGACGTGGATCGTGGGCGACCTGGAGACGGAGGCGGGGCAGCGGCTGCTGGCGGGCGCACTGAAGCACGTGGTGAGGCGTGCACACACACGCACGCACACACACACACACACACACACACACACACACACACACACACACACACACACACACACACACACACACACACACACACACACACACACACACACACACACACACACACACACACACACACACACATTGAGGGCGGGACTTGAATGGCTGCCTTTCGGTAGTCTATGAAGAAAACTCTTTAATATTCAACCCTTGAAACTTTTGGACTAAATACCGTATTTTCCGGACTATAAGTCGCGGTTTTTTTGTAGTTTGGCTTGCCCTGCGACTTATATTTCGAAGCGACTTATATGCCAAAATTGTGCGTACATAATCTTCGGCCGCAAGATGGCACCGTCATTCATTAGGCCTACAACTGAACGCTGCAAGCCTACTGCACCACCGAATAAATTATATTCTCGTCGTCATCGTCCTCAATGTCCTCCTGTTCAACCAAAGCTACCCCAGCCTTAGCTGCAATGTTGTGCAACATAGCTGTCACACATATCACAGCGCATGACTTGGCCGGCGAAAACTGGAGCCCTCCGCTGGACTTGTGAAGGCATCTAAAGCGCAACTTCCACCTCCCGATCGTGCGCTCAGGTTTAGGACCGCGGCGCATACGCGTCCGGTGGAATCCCGGTGTCACTGAATTCGGTATACTCTCAGAACTACGAGTGGGACCGACACACCTATATTGCTATTGCAATTTTATTCAGTCTCTCCAGACTAAACGTTCTTGTTTAAATGTTTAAAAATAAATGCGACTTATACACCGATGCGACGTATATATGTTTTTTTCCTCGTCATGGAGCATTTTTTGACTGATGCGACTAATACTCGGGAGCGACGTATAGTCCGGAAAATACGGTAAAACTTCCAAGCAGTACCATGCAAAATAAAGAATTCTGAGATGAACTAGCCACCGTGAGAAGAAAAGGAAAAACAATATAGTGTCTTTACATTACAAGAATGAAAAATGAATTCGCTGTTTAGGATGGTAACGGGTCACTCACAACGGGTAACACCCCCTACAGGTCGCTGGAGGAACTACATGCTAGTCTCTACTGTGAACCACCTACAGGTCGCTGGAGGGACTACATGCTAATCTCTACCGTGAACCACCTACAGGTCGCTGGAGGAACTACATGCTAGGCTCTACAGTGAATCACCTAGAGGCCGTTAGTGGATCTAAATGCTCGTTTCTACCACAGGAGCTTCAGTAACAGGCGGCCATGGTTGCCTCGTCTTTTGGCCTTCAGCACAAACTGAGCGGGCGATTCTATCACTGAGCTTTGAGTAGAGAATATATTCCGAATATATTGCTGAGATCACTAGTGTTGAAAGAGAACTTGCATTTTGGATACAAAAAGTGTTTTTAAATTGATCTGGCATTCTGACATCGCCTCCGTCGTTCATCCTTTTACGCCCCAGGTGTGTGTGTGTGTGTGTGTGTGTGTATTCGTGCGGCGCGTGTGCGTCATTTATCTTTGGTGCGCCTCCGAAACTTTTCCCTTTTTCAAATTTAGATCCAAACAATTCTGAAGTTCGCGTCAACAGTGTCATTTGGCCTCTTGGTGAAAGAGTCGGTCTTCTTTAGGAGCAGACCCCATCCCCGGCCCTCTTTCCTCACTTAGCATCGCTACCGGTTTCTCCTGAAGTACTTTCCGTTGTTTCCCTTTCATTGTTTATTTGGGACCCGCCAACATCTCCCAACATCTGCATATCCTCTGGTAGCACTTTTATGTTCTCACTCTGCGGTGTGAAATGAATCACGAGCGGCCAATCAATGCAACGGCTGCTTTTTATGTAGTGTGTCGCGCTGGGCTGCGCGGGTTTAATTAGAAGCTGTGGTGGCAGGCCTCAGAAGGAATAAAAAAACGGTGTATCCACCAGGGACCGCGCTCACCTTGGCCTGTCTGGCTGATGAGTGTCGCGGCCGTTAATCTCAGAGTAACAGCCACATAAATAAAGAGGGATTTAAACGCTGCACACATCTAAGGTTTCACTCAGCCCGCCCTCGGGGACAACAGGGCCAAGGGTGAGGGTGGAGCTGTAAAGTATAGCCCAGAAATGTAGTTAATTTAGTATGTTTTTTAGAGTGACGGCCGGGTGATGATTTATTAATGTCTATAGAAGATGTATAAGATGCTGAAGATTTAAAGCCACATATTCACCTGTATACGCTTGTCCAAGATGGAGGATGCAAAGAGATTCATTCTCGGGTAAACTATGACTATGCTCGCTCAGTCTTTAAATAAACTCCACACATTATGTTCGTAGGAGCTGGAGCCGAGCCAACGCAAGCAAACATCTCCTGCCGCCACTTCCCTCTCCCTCACTCTGCTCTGTGACAGTTACAATAATATGAGAAATGTGATACATATCCACACTGTGTGTGTGTGTGTGTGTGTGTGTGTGTGTGTGTTTGTGTATGTGTATATGTTTGTGCCTGCACATTTGTTAATGTGTATATATACACTTACGTGTGCGCGTGTGTTAACGTGTGTGAGTATATATTTCGGTGTGCGCATGTGTTAATGTGTGTGCGTGCGCATGCATGCGTGCGTGTGTGTGTGTGCGTGCACATGTGTTAACGTGTATGTGCGTGTGTCTGTGTGCGCGTGTGTGTCTGTGTGCGTGTGTCTGTATGTTTGTGCCTGCGCATTTGTCAACGTGTACCTATACTTACTTACGTGTGTGTGTGTGTGTGTGTGTGTGTGTGTGTGTGTGTGCCCATGTAAACCCCCTTTAGAGGAAGTCCCCGGGCGTGCGCGTGGGGGTGATCGATAACCCGGGCAGCAGCCGTTCGGGCCTGGAGGACACCAGGGTGTACCGGGCTCTGTGGAGCGCACTGCTCACCCAGAAGAACAAGGTGGCGCTGGAGTTCACCCAGACGCTGCTGAAGGGGGCGACCCAGGACCTGCTGAAGGGCGGGGCCAAGATGAAGGACCTCCTGCTTCAGGTGACCTCAGGCCAGCGCCACCCAGTGGAGTGGAGAGCAATGCGGTGTTGTACGTTCTACATTCTACGTTCTACGTTCCACATTCTACAGTCCGACTGTAGAATGTGGAACGTAGAATGTGGTGTGTTAGAGCAGGGGTTCTCAAATAGGGGTACACATACCCTGCCCTGGTGTACTTTGGAGTACTCCAGGGTGGGTACTCGGAAAATATCTAAAAATAATAATCATTGTTAAAAAAAGTAACATTTCTGAAAATCTCTGAAAGCTAGACAATAGAAAAAAATAGAAAAAAAACTACAAGTGGTTGAATCGTAAAACTGAAAACAAGGAGAAAGGGGAATCCGTGAAAACGAAAGCCGACCATCGTAACCGTCTCTACTGGCTTCACCGAAACGTCGGATAACA
>NC_079431.1:1399376-1400545 GCF_026213295.1 Gadus chalcogrammus
CAGGTGAGGAGTCACGTCCTCAGAGGTCCCCCTAGCGTCGCCCCTCCGCCTCGGTCCGTAATGGGGCGCAGCCCCCCCACATTCATCATGTGATGGAACAGGGGCAATAGCCTGGAGTACCCTTGTTTAATACATGACCCCCCCCCCCGCTGACAAGCAGGGGGGGGGGGACAAGCACTGTGTAATGCTCTCTCGCTTCGTCTCTCCCCCTCTCTTTCTCTCGCTCCCTCTCATGCTGTTTCCTCTTCTGTATTTTTCTCTTTCTCTCCCTCTATATTTCTCTTTTCTCTCTCTTCCCCATCCCTCTCCCTCCCTCTCCATCCCTCTCCCTCCCTCTCCCTCCCTCTCCCTCCTCTCTCCCTCCCTCTCCCTCCCTCTCCCTCCTCTCCCTCCTCTCTCCCTCCCTCTCCCTCCCTCTCCCTCCCTCTCCCTCCTCTTCTCTCTCCTCTTTCCTCATATCTCTCTCCCCTCCCATCCCCTCCTTTTTCTCTCTCTCTCTCTCTCCCCCTCCCTCTCTCTTCCCCCCTCTCCTCTTTCTAACTATTTCTCCCCCCCTCTCCTCCTTCTCTCCCTATCCCCCTCCCTCTCCCCCTCTCCCCTCCCCTCCTCCCCCCCTCCTTCCCTCTCTCCCCTAACCCCCCCCTCTCCTCCTCTCTCCTCCTCTCTCCACTCCCCTCCTCCCCCCCTCCTTCCCTCTCCCCCCTCCTTCCCTCTCCCCCCTCCCTCTCCCCCTCTCCCCCTCCTCTCCTCTCCTCTCTCCTTCTCTCTCCACTCCCCTCCTCCCTCTCTCTCTCTCCTCCCCCCTCCTTCCCTCTCCCCCCTCCCTCTCCTCCTCTCTCCCCTCTCCCCCCTCCCTCTCCTCCTCTCTCCCCTCCCCTCCTCCCCCCTCCTTCCCTCTCTCCCCTCACCCCTCCTCTCCTCTCCACTCCCCTCCTCCCTCTCTCTCTCTCCTCCCCCCCTCCTTCCCTCTCCCCCCTCCCTCTCCTCCTCTCTCCCCTTCCCCCCCCTCCCTCCCTCCCCCCAGCGTGCTCCATCTCTCCCCCCGTGACGGCGAGGTGGTGTTTGAGGCGGTGGCCGTCGTGGACCCCCTCAGCAGGGAGGCTCAGAAGCTGTCGTCGCTGCTCATGGTAAGCCCGGGTTCTCCTGCCTCCCTTCTCCTCCCCTCCTTA
>NC_079431.1:1400645-1448458 GCF_026213295.1 Gadus chalcogrammus
CCAGGACGGGCGGAGGGTGGCGACGAGTGCCGAGGGTGAGGGGGGCGCGAGGACGAGGGGCGGGGGGGGCGACGACGAGGGTCCGACGCCGACCGCGACCGCCACGCCCGAACCAGAACCACAACCAGGTGAGCCCCCCCGCCGAGAGGGAAGACCAACACTAAGCCACCCAACGTTATAACGTGGCTCCGCCTTGAAAACGTGGATGGGAGACAGTTTGGTGGCTGATGCTTTGTGTCGGTTCTGTCTGTCTCTCCTGCCTGTCTGTCTGTTCTGCCTGTGTGTCTATTCCGTCTGTATGTTCTGTCCGCCTATCTGTTCTGCCTGTCTCTCTGTTCTAACCGTCTGTCTGACTCTCTCTGTGCCACAGAAGGCAAGAAGGACGAGCTGTAGGCCCACTGAGGAGGAAGAGGAGGGTCTTCCCCGTCCCGTTGTCCGGGAGACGGACGCGTGCTGCTACGGAGGTCGTCCGCCGAGCGATCACCAAGCCAAACAAAGAACAGAGAACTATTTTTTCACGGACGTCTGAACTTCTTTTTTCCCCCGTCGCCCCTCCGTGTTTCACCTCGGCGCCTCGATTCCACCGAGCGACCCCAGGCCGCGTTGACACACATTGCACTGAAAGCGCATGCATGGAGTAATTGCTACGGCACACTGGTTTAAAATATGATATACACCCCGCATCGTGACAAAAACACAGTTTGATCTCTGCTGAAACGTCTTCAAATGCTCAAACATAAAGCTGTAGATGCAGCTGTCTGGCTTGGCATATTCTTTAATGTTGAAGTATTAAAGTGAAGAGCTGGTGTATTACCCAGGAGCAGCCTGCCACGGTAGACGTAGCTACGGTATTAATACTGGGCCTGGTGCCAGCGTGCCAACACTAGTTAGAATGAGTGGTCGGACATCACAAGACCTGGTTTCTGCTCACTGTAGTTTTGGCTTCATCACTGATCAGAGAATTCTCAATCACACTACAAACGATTTGAAATGATCGTACATTTGAATACTTATTGATTTGCAAGTAATCCTACTTTCCATGCCATGAAATATTGTCTCAGGAAAAATCCAAAACAATCATGCAATAATAAAGTATTTATCAATCTGCTCAATCTTAAAACGAAAAATGGGAATAGATGCTCTCCCCAGTTGACCACACAACTTGTTTACATTTCAATCTTTCTAATAAACATCCGTCATGGAGGAAGCCAGTGTGGATGGTTAATTCAGCTCTGCACTCAAACTGTCTTCTCCATTCACATTGAATAGGGATTGATTGAGGTAACTCAGACAGTTACCCATAATTCCATAGTGCAAGGTCGAACGCGTTCCAGTCCACTGCAGTAGACTGACCACTAACGAGCTGGAGGACGGAGATTCAGGAGGAAGTAAGGAGTTGCGCTGTGAAAACAACCAACTAGGATCGTTTGCAGCATCAATAATTCACTGCAAAAATGGGGTTAGACAGCTTCCTTGATTAAGAAACCACCACCACCACTGTCAAAAAAGTCAGAGCTACGCGCGTTTAACACAGCACTCGTGATCTCTGCATAAATAGATCTTTATTTACATCTCAGAAAAAAAATCCATTCCTCTTAAAAATAGTTCCTATGTACATAATACATGTAGCTCTGTACATTTCAGAACAAGTATCCGAGAATGGAAGGGGGAATTTCAGGACCGCAATGCACCGACCGGATGCGGCGTTCCTTCAGAATTAATATTTTACTCTTTGTGAAATTCCCTGCAGATGAAAGCTTCATAAAACACGGCCGATCAATTGTTAGCATAGCAACAGATGTTCCTTCCCTCGCCGCCGCCGCGCGGACTCCAAAGGTTCCGTTGTTCCGTAACGCGGACGCGTCTTCTTCAGGACGGCCCTGGATCACGCACCACTCCCTGGGTGCTCATTAAAAGCGATGCAGTCGGGTTTAACTGGCGTTCTGCGGGCCAGGGGGGGGCCAGAGGGCGAAGGAGAAGGAGGAGGAGGAGCCATGTTCTGCTGGCCAGGGGGGGTCCCCCGTAGAGCGGGGAGGAGGAGGAGGAGGAGGAGGAGGAGGAGGAGGAGGAGGGGCCACGTTCTGCTGGCCAGGGGGGGTCCCCCGTAGAGCGGGGAGGAGGAGGGGGAGGAGGAGGAGGAGGAGGAGGAGGAAGGGGCGAGGCGCTGGCCGGCGCCAGGGGACAGTTTCTGGAGCTTTGATTGGCTTCCGGTCGTCATCAGTTGAAGCCGAACTTGAAGCTGAAGGGGCCCCCGCCCCCGCCCCCGCCGCCCCCGGAGCTGAAGGGGTTGAAGCCCTGGAAGCCCTGGTGGAAGTGCTGGTTCTGGTGGGCGCCCTGCTGGGTCTCCGGGTCCATGGGGTCCTCCCCCTGGTCGAACTTCGCTCTCATCTCTGGGGGAACAAACGGAGAGGAGGCGTGTGACTGCTGCAGCCCTCACACACACACACACACGCACGCGCACACACGCACGCGCACCCGTACGGATGCACGCACACACTTGTACGCACACGTGCGTGCATGCAAGTACACGTGCACGTCAAGCCAGAGCTACCGGGAAGTAGCGAGTGCCTTGGTGGACTGGTGGTGAACATTCAGCCTGACATCAGGGTTCAGTTTGAGGGGAAAACTCTGGAGGAAATTCACAGGGTTGGAGTTACTTGTATTCTTCGCAACAAGTAACAGAATGTGGAGCAACAGAAAGATACACGTTACTCATAGCGTACATTTTTTTTTATATTTCACCCCACTACCACCAAAATGTAACATTCTTTGGGCGATGAGCAAATTATAAGCAAGTATTTGCTGCGCATCGCCTCAGAATTGGAACTATTCGGTTGCCTTTCTGTTCTTCAGATCATTACGAACTGAAAACTTTAGTTTTTCAAATTCAAGACCGAATCCTTAAGGGCTTTCACAACGTGTAATGTTATACATCCCATAACAACACTAGTCGATAGATTAGTAATGTTATAAAATCTATAATAACAGTAATCCATCGATTAATCGATCAAAGAGGAGGACTGAGGGGCTGGTCGGAGGAGCTCAGTGGCTCGGAGACCGACAGGACGGGAACACAACCCCCGGGACGGGAACACAACCCCCGGGACGGGAACACTACCCCCGGGACGGGAACACAACCCCCGGGACGGGAACACTACCCCCGGGACGGGAACACTACCCCCGGGACGGGAACACAACCCCCGGGACGGGAACACTACCCCCGGGACGGGAACACTACCCCCGGGACGGGAACACTACCCCCGGGACGGGAACACTACCCCCGGGACGGGAACACAACCCCCGGGACGGGAACACAACCCCCGGGACGGGAACACTACCCCCGGGACGGGAACACTACCCCCGGGACGGGAACACTACCCCCGGGACGGGAACACTACCCCCGGGACGGGAACACTACCCCCTGGACGGGAGCAAGACCGGGACGCTGAGGCAGCGCTGAGGCAGCGCTGGTCTCACCGCCGGTCACATCACCCCCCCCTCGCCCCGCCCCGACGGCAGCGGCGGGCGGCGGGGCCCTCCAGAGACCCGCTGACATTCACCGCGGCGACGGCAGCGCGCCAGACAAGATGGCTATCCCCGTCCGGCCCCGAGGGACCGGACAGATATCAGAGTTAACGAGTCCTCCGTCCGACGACACACACTGCTCAGAATCACTCCATCAGATTCATTAGATGGCTAATTCAGCTATTTAATCCGCTCCCTCGTTGGCTACACTTTCCTCGGGCGTCGCCGTTGGTTCTTGAGTCCAGCGGCTGAGCTCCCGCCCCCCAGCTCTGATTGGTTCTTGAGTCCAGCGGCTGAGCTCCCGCCCCCCAGCTCTGATTGGTTCTTGAGTCCAGCGGCTGAGCTCCCGCCCCCCGGTGAGACAGGAAGTGAACTCTGAGTTCAGAAGGGTCCAGCCCAGCCCGTACCGGGGTACATGTCCCGGGGGTATGAGCACTTCCTGTACCCCGGGCCATAATAGGGTAACGTACCGGGGTCTGTGAGCACCTCCTTAGCCTGGACCAGGGTGTGGGGGTCTTACCGGGGTCTGTGAGCACCTCCTTAGCCTGGGCCAGGGTGTGGGGGTCTTACCGGGGTCTGTGAGCACCTCCTTAGCCTGGGCCAGGGTGTGGGGGTCTTACCGGGGTCTGTGAGCACCTCCTTAGCCTGGGCCAGGGTTGTGGGGGTCTTACCGGGGTCTGTGAGCACCTCCTTAGCCTGGGCCAGGGTGTGGGGGTCTTACCGGGGTCTGTGAGCACCTCCTTAGCCTGGGCCAGGGTGTGTGGGGGTCTTACCGGGGTCTGTGAGCACCTCCTTAGCCTGGACCAGGGTGTGGGGGTCTTACCGGGGTCTGTGAGCACCTCCTTAGCTTGGGCCAGGGTGTGGGGGTCTTACCGGGGTCTGTGAGCACCTCCTTAGCCTGGGCCAGGGTGTGGGGGTCTTACCGGGGTCTGTGAGCACCTCCTTAGCCTGGGCCAGGGTGTGGGGGTCTTACCGGGGTCTGTGAGCACCTCCTTAGCCTGGGCCAGGGTGTGGGGGTCTTACCGGGGTCTGTGAGCACCTCTTTAGCCTGGGCCAGGGTGTGGGGGTCTTACCGGGGTCTGTGAGCACCTCCTTAGCCTGGGCCAGGGTGTGGGGGTCTTACCGGGGTCTGTGAGCACCTCCTTAGCCTGGGCGATGTCGATGAACCTCTTCTCGGCCTTCTTCTTGTCCGCGGCGTCCATGAAGTTGTCGGGGTGCCACTGCTGCGCCATCTTCCTGTAGGCCTTGATGATCTCCTTCTTCTGGGCCGTCCTGAGAGGCAGACCGGGGGGGGGGTTAGAGCCGACCAGGGGGGGGGGCGTTAGACACCTCAACACGGGGGGGGGGGGGTTAGACACCTCAACACGGGGGGGGGGGGGGTTAGACACCTCAACACGGGGGGGGGGGGGGTTAGACACCTCAACACAGGGGGGGGGGTTAGACACCTCAACACAGGGGGGGGGGGGGCTCGAGAAGTTCAACAGAAGTTAATTTAGAGAAGTTAAAGAAGTGTCGATAAAGTACTGATAATAATCTTATTATAATCTCGTTATTGTTTCAACGTTATGTTTTTTTTGGGTTCATAACCTGGTGTTTGGCCTGTGATGGAGACATGAAATACCAGAATAAAGGACGTGGATGGAGGGTGATACTACAGCGGATAAAACACGTCTATTGGTTCTCAGAGGCACCGTGTATCGTGACACATGGTTCATAAAAAAATATACAGATTTTCTCTAATTCTTTAGATGACTGTGACAGGGATTTCTGTGGTCACATGGGCCGATCAGCCAATCACCATGACAACCAAGACCCAAAGAACCGCCTAGCCTCCACCCAGGAGGAGATCTGCCCCCCCCCACCCCACCTACCTCTTGACTCCCAGGATCTTGTAGTAGTCCCTCTTCTTGGACTGCTTGAGCAGCTTCTTGGCGCGCTCCAGCCCCTCCTTCACCTGCCGGTCGTTCTCGCTGTGCTTCCCGGCCTCCTCGTAGTCCCCGATGGCTGAGAGGGAACAGAGGGAGGGGGGTGAGGAGGAGGAGGAGGAGGAGGAGGAGGAGGAGGAGGAGCAACAAACCCACCCCCGTACCCCTCGGTCCCGTACCCCCCCCCCCCCTGTCAACTCCCCTCCCTGACGACGTCATGAATCGGTCCTCCCATTCTGAATTGAAGCTAAGTGGCTACAGAGCAGCTCCCTAGCCACCGGGGTTGACAGAGCATTGGTCTTTCGTTATGAACAACACGAGTCAGGGCTGTCATTCATTCATTCATTATGGGATGGTGGAGATGAAGAGATGTGTGGCCATGACTCAACACGCCTCATCCCTTAGTCTGTCCCAGTCCCGTCCCCCCGTCCCCCCCTCTGCTCAGTCCCCCCCCCCGTCCCCCCCTCTGCCCAGACCCCCCCCGTACCCCGTCCCCCCCTCTGCTCAGTCCCCCCCCCCGTCCCCCCCCTCTGCTCAGTCCCCCCGTCCCCCGTCCCCCCCTCTGCTCAGTCCCCCCCCCCGTCACCCCCTCTGCTCAGTCCCCCCCCCCCCCGTCCCCCCCTCTGCTCAGTCCCCCCCCCGTCCCCCCCTCCCCTCGCCTGCCAAGTTCTGCCATCCTCTTCAAGATGTGTTTACCCTGCGATGTGTACTGAAGTGTGTGTGTGACAAAGAACACACACACACACACACACACACACACACACACACACACACACACACACACACACACACACACACACACACACACACACACACACACACACACACACACACACACACACACACACACACACACACAGGACGGCGTCGCCAATGTGTTCTGACAGCTTAAAAGCCTGCGTGAGATCCCTCGTCGTCGTCCCCCCCCCCCCCCCCCCCCCCCCCCCCCCCCCTCTCCCCCCCGCCGGGCAGCGTCACGCCCACACCTCATAATGTGTGTTAATGACGGCTCCGCCCCCCTCCCCCCCGGGCCCCCCCTGCTCCAGCGGTGGTCTTTTATCACCGATCGTTGGCTGATTGTGTTTTGTTCCGCAGCTCCTGCAGTAAAGCGGGGTCAACGCGACCCGGGAGGCGGGGTCTAAACCCTCTGAGGAGACACATCGACCCCATTGGTTAGTCTGGTTGTGTGTCTGAGGGGGCGATCAGGTCAGACCCCCCCCTCCCTGAGAGAGTGCTGGGGAAACATTACCAACACCCAGGGCCTGAGCCAGACACACCAGGGTCTGACCCAAACACACCCTGGTCTGAGCCAGACACACCCTGGTCTGAGCCAGACACACCCTGGTCTGAGCCAGACACACCCTGGTCTGAGCCAGACACACCCTGGTCCACACAGTGGTCGTCTGACCATAACCCAGTGTGGTCTGACCTAACCCAGACACCAGCTCCAGCATCATATTAATACGAGCAAATTATAAGAAAGGAATGACTTGGCGTGCGCAGTCATAAGACGAGGATTCGATGAGGGTGACATAAATCACAGTGGCAACGGAGAAACGACGAGATGCACACTGCACATTACCTTCAGCAATGTGGTGCATTCCTGCACACATTCCAGTTCTAATAATTCATAATGTCGGCGGCACCTCATCGAATACACGATAAATCACCGCGAACAACGGGGTCAATCCCAAATATGTGCTGAAATGCACCTTCTAGATCCATATTTTTAGGAAGAATCCTTTATACCTTCTGGATAATGAATCATCTCCCATTTAAATAAAAAAAGAAGGAATTCTTAATTAAATCATGCAGTGGGAGACGATCCGTCTGCTCTTTGTCTGAACACTGGCAGCTCCCTCCATTCGTTATAAAACCAACATCGTTCGTTTTATTCTTGTGATGTTCAGCAGAAACCATCACGAGGCAGAACGACGGAGAAAACAGATCTGAATTCTTAACCTTGGGCCGAGCGTGCGAGAGAGAGAGCAAGGGAGAGAGAGGCTGCCAAGGACTGGCTGTGTGTTTGATGAATGAGCATCTGTGCTTAACTGGTAGCTGTGAGGCAGGGCAGCTGTAGATCAGCCAGGATGTGCTTACTTTAAACCCAATAGATTCCTGCCGGGGCCGTTCTGAGCCCCCTGTTCCCGTTCTCCTCCCCGCTGCAGACCGGCCTGTACACCAGCCCGCTGAAAGCCTCTCCCAAAAAACATAAAGCAGTAGGATCAATGAGAGCCCAGGGAAGGGGCTTCCAGCTTGTGATGAGGCAATGGCCGCAAAATGTTCAATCGAAACCGTTTCGTATGAGAAAGAGCAAAGTACGACAAAAGATGGAGAGAAAGGTCTAACAAAGGCTTTTTCTCCAGCCAACCGGATTTGGCGGCAGCAAAGAGCTTCACTTGGCACTTTTGTTTTCCGAACAGCGTTTTCTTAAACGCAAACATGAGTATTTGAAGGGTTCCACAAGGCTAGGGGACACACAATGATACAAAAGAACAGGGTTGTTGTGGCAACAACAGTGTAAACGTTGGTAGAGACAGCTGTGGTGCACTTTAGTTGTATTCATGGGTACAGCTCTGCTTGGGTCGTTTTCCCGATGCAGAAATATGTGACCCTGAGTAAATGCGCAAATAAGGGGCTGTCGTTTTCCCCCGTGTCCCCTTTAAACTTTGATCTTAGTGCCACGGTGGACCCCGGGTCGCGCTCGACGCTGACCCCCAGAGGCCCACGGGGGTGGACCCCCTGAGAGGAGGTTGGTGCTGGAGGAGGTGGAGGAGGTGGAGGAGGTGGAGGTCCCGACCGGCTCCTACCTTCTTCGTACTGCTCGTCCTGGATGTAGGCCTCGGCGCGGTCCTTCAGCGCGCCCGTGTTCTCCGGCTCCGCCTCCAGCACCTCGCTGCACACGGGGATGGCTCGGCCGGGAAGCTGCGCCTGAGAGACGGAGACCATACACGAGTGTTTACCCTCCCACCCTCCAATGGCAACACAGACAGTCTAGATGGAGGTTCATACACACACACACTCACACAGACACCCTCACACGCACACACACACACACACACACACACACACACAGACAGACGCCCTCACACGCACACGCACACAGACGCCCTCACGCACACACACACACACACACACACACACACACACACACACACACACACACACACACACACACACACACACACACACACACACACACACACACACACACACACACACACACACACACACACACACACACACGTCAATAAATAGGACATTGTTTCACTGGACATCGTGTCCCGGGTCCGCCCCGCCGTGGTCGTGTGTCCCCGCTGATGTGACGGGACGTCTCATGCATTTTATTCAGTGTGAAACGGCGGCTAAAAATAGGATTCTCCGGGTAGCCGGGACACTACTCTGGGTTGTAACTCTGGCAGCGAGAAAAACAACGTGTGGGACTTTTCCAGAGAGTAATTGATGGAATAGCGGCGTTCCTCCTCCCTGTGCGGCGGGATACTGCCGAGGCGCTTTGTGCCGGCGTGCAGCGGACCGGATCTGGGGGCGCGGTCGGAGGGACGGTTAGAATGAGGACCGCTCTGTGGAAACACCGGAGGAATATCGATCCAAACCAACTCCAAAAAACGCCTTCCTGGAATAACGTGCAGCAGCAGCTCAAGCTTCAGGACCGAGTGACTCCAGAGAGCTTAAAGCTGTTGCTAAGGGTTTGAAGTCGGACTCCATTGGAAACTGCAAATGTTTCAGTCAATAATTAATGCACTTCACAATCGCACTTCGTATTGAACTTGTATTTTGTATTGTGTTTAATGTTGCAACTGTGTACTGCTGTCAATCTTGGCTAGGTCTCTTGTAGAATGAGACTATCCTGGTTAAATAAAGGATCCAATAACAACTCAACATGAACCGGACAGACGGGCCGAACAGCCTTCATCGTTCCACCACACAGCTCGAAGGACGCCCGTCGCAGTCGCACCACCAGGCTAGTGGGACACCAGCCGCACCAAACGTGTCGTTTATCTACGTCAGGGAGTCGGTGCTGCGTCACGGCTGGGGTGGAGGTGGTGGCGTCTGTCTGTCGGTGGGTGGAGGGGGAGGTGGAGGAGGAGGTCGAGGTGGTGGCGTCCGTCGGTCGGTCGATGGGGAGGTGGAGGTCGGTTGATGGGGGGGTGGAGAGGGAGGTGGAGAGGGAGGTGGAGAGGGAGGTGGAGGGGGAGGTTGGTCGATGGGGAGGTGGAGGTCCTACCTGTGCCAGGGCATGGCAGATGCGCTCCTTGGCGTTTTGGGAGAACTGCGGTACGTTGGGCTCCGTCTCCATCACCGCCTCGTACTTACTCACCGCCTCTTCGTACCTGGAGGTCAGGGAGAAGAGACAGAGAGGTTACACCACCTAACCCCCAACACACACCCCACTACCACCTAACCCCCAACACACACCCCACTACCACCTCACCCCCAACACATGCTCGCTCACCACCTAACCCCAAAACACGCTCGTTTACGACCTAACCCCCAATCACACACAATATTATCTCCTCTCTCTCTCTCTCTCTCTCTCTCTCTCTCTCTCTCTCTCTCTCTCTCTCTCTCTCTCTCTCTCTCTCTCTCTCTCTCTCTCTCTCTCTCTCTCTCTCTCTCTCTCTCTCTCTCTCTCTCTCTCTGACAGACAGACGGGCGTACCTCTCGTCCTGGATGAGCGACTCTGCAGACATGATCTGCTTGTTGAGCTTCTTGACCTTCTTGTAGTGGGCGTAGCACTGCTTGTGGTCGGGGTCCAGCTTCAGGCACTCCCTCACCTCCCTGCCAATCACAGAGCAGGGGCGGAGCTACAGTCTCAGGGTTCATTCATGGTACCAACCCAACTGTTGAGCGGCGCAATGTTTCTACAGTGTAGGGAGGTCCTGGTCTCAGGTGATGTTATTATGTGTGGGACATGTCCATGTCTCAGGTGATGTTGTAAAGGTTAGGTGAGGGACATCTCGTGGTCTCAGGTGATGTTATAAAGGTTCTTACGTGAGGAACATGTTGGGGTCTCAGGTGATGTTATAAAGGTTATCTCATTGTCTCAGGTGATGTTCTATAGGTTCTTACGTGAGGGACATCTTGTGGTTGCCCAGGTGATGCTTTAAAGGTTCTTACTTGATGTTCTAAAGGTTCTTACGTGAGGGACAGGTGGTCTCAAGTGATGTTATAAAGGTTATGTCGTGGTCTCCCAGGTGATGTTCTAAAGGCTCTAACATGAGGGACTGATGTTCTAAGGTTCTTACGTGAGGGACTGATGTTCTAAGGTTCTTACGTGAGGGCCATCTCGTGGTCTCCATGGTGGTGTTCTAAGGTTCTTACGTGAGGGCCATCTCGTGGTCTCCATGGTGGTGTTCTAAGGTTCTTACGTGAGGGACTGATGTTCTAAGGTTCTTACGTGAGGGCCATCTCGTGGTCTCCATGGTGATGTTCTAAGGTTCTTACGTGATGTTCTAAGGTTCTTACGTGAGGGACTGATGTTCTAAGGTTCTTACGTGAGGGACTGATGTTCTAAGGTTCTTACGTGAGGGACTGATGTTCTAAGGTTCTTACGTGAGGGACATCTCGTGGTCCCCCAGGTGGTAGTAGATGATGCTGAGCTGCAGGAAGGCCTTGGTGTTGTCACTCCTCAGCTTAGAGGTGGCCTTGAGGTCGCTGATGGCCTTCCCGTTCTCCCCCATCTGGATGAAGCACTCTGCCCGCATCTCCCTGGAGCCCACGTCCCACACGCAGGTCTGGGGGGGGGGGGGGCACGCAGACCGTCAGAGGGGCTGTCAACAGGCTCCCATTAGGCATCGAAGGTCAACCAGGGACTCTGAAACCGGTTCACCTCGAGACCCAGAAGACCGTCTCAGTGCGTCCGTGTCGAGACCCGACCGCACACTGAGAGAACTCACGTCTTCTCGGTGTTCACACTCACACACACACCAACTGGATCAACAATCATTCTACAAAACCCTGCTCTAAACTAACCTCACATTGGGCGAAACCCAGGCTGGTTCCCAAAGCGAAGGCTGCAGCCTTGCTAGAACACTTCCTTGCGAGTCGCGTCCTGTTGAGATGAGGCTAGAGTGCCGCCTAGTGTTTGTAGCGTTCAGAGTCTGGAACGACTCGCTAGTGTGGAAGTGATCCGCTTCCGCTTTAAAAATAAATATTGCTCCAGTGATAAATATTTTAATTGTTGTAAGTGTTATTGGCGACAGTAGTTTGTTTAAACACCACCTACTTACATATTAAAACAAATCAATCAATGCAAAATATAGCCTATCATTACGTTGCAAAAACGTTTGAAAGAAATCGCACAGGTACATTTTTTGCATTGACATGATTAATCTATAGAAAGCAATACGGCACAAAATATTTCTGAAACGTTCAAATAACTTCACTTGTGTAAAGCAATGTGTATTGCTTTCTATACACGTTTTTAAAATATCCCGCGCAGCGTGTGAACGCAAAGGATTGTGGGTATTCTGGCTCGTTGAGGATCCATCGATGCATCCTTGAAAAATCTCGGAATTCTCAAAAATAAAGGACGCGGATTTCCGAGTGTTCTCCACATCGGAACAGTGCTGGTCGGCGTTCTATGACGTAGTGTCCTTAAAAGGGCAGCCGTGGAGCATACTTCCTTCACATTGGGAAACAGCCCCAGTTCACAATATTCCCCATTAGTGGGTGAATCCATTCGACATGGGGTACATTAATACAACTTAAAACAACGTACACAAAAAGTAAAGTATGAAAAATCATACCCAATCATTGAGAGAGGAGGCAAAACCAGCAGAAAATATGTATCAATGTTCCCTTTTCATCTTTAAGTGGTGAACCCTCCTATGATTGACGGATTTCTCCATCAAGAAAATATGCCACCCAGAAACGCACCCTCCAACGAACCCCCACACCCACACAGACACACGCACCTCGATGATGGAGTCCAGCATGGCGGCGGCGCCCGGGTAGTCCTTGGCGCTGAAGGCGGCCTGGGCCTGGGCCAGGAGCCGCTGGATCTCGTCCGCTCTGATCAGCTGTCCGTGGGCCTCCGTCTGCTCCTGGGCCGTCGGGTGGGAGTGGAGCTGCGGGAGGGACGGCTTTTAGGAAGGGCGTGTGTCTTTACGACAGGAACAGGAAGACTCTGTCTCACACGCCTTGTTCACACTACATGCGTCCGTCGACGGATGACCGAGGGCGCGTCTGACGTATAGGGGACTAGTCTTTAGACGCAGCATCCAGCCAATCAAATCACTTCCCGCTACAAAGCCAATGTGTGGATATAAATACAAAAGATGACCCAAAGAACAGGTGACTTAAAGCAATCCTATCGATACCACATTTCTTTAAAAATATATAACGGCCGGATTTTTCCTGCTTCTTCCTGCTTGTTATTGCAAAATGGATCCAGTAATCGCGTGGAGTGCATTTGCATAACCGCAATCTGATTGGCCGACGGATCCGTCGCTGCCTGAAAAGTTAAAAAAATCGTAACTTCTTGACACAGGCCAAGGAGCCGACGGAACGGATTGACCCACAATGCATTTGGAGAGCGCCCCATGCAAGGTCAATAAGATCCGTGGACGGACGTGTACAGTGTGGACGCACGCGGCGTTACGTAAGAGTGAGAGAGTGGATGACATGCGGCACGGGTCGGATTCAAACCCACGGCACCACGAGGTGTACCCAGGGGCAACCAGGGTTTAGCCCCTGAGCCTCCATTAGGGAGAGAGGCCGTGTTTCATGACACCGGCGGTCGGGCGAGAGTGGATCCATTCGTGCCGGGAGAGGTTTAGAAAACAGGGCGGACAAAGACAGAGAGAGGAGGAGGCCGGGCTTCAGAGTGGGGGGGAGTGCACCGCGATCGCGCTCTCCTGCCTGTACTGGACTCCATCGGGGTCGGGGATGAAGACGCCACGCCGACTCTGAAACCTCTAAAGGGGAGAGCCGATCCCTTCAGCTGCAGCTTACAGCATCGCGACCACAGCCGTAATAAAGGTCAGCGCATTCACAGGAGCCATCTCTGCTAACGGCACTCTTTATCTGTTTCTTTAAGCCATAGAGCCGGCCGCCCTGTGCGTGTTCGCTGCCAGCCGGGCCGGCGGGGGGGGGGGCACTGGACCGGCGCCCCCTGCTGCTGCGCCCCCGGGCATCGTACCCACGAAATACGGCAGCGAAAGAAGCCGCGAGGAGAGATCGCTATCGGCCAGGCTTCAGGGCCATTGGCAGACGGTTGATTTGAATCCTAAAGCTTTCTCACACACACACACACACACACACACACACACACACACACACACACACACACACACACACACACACACACACACACACACACACACACACACACACACACACACACACACACACACACACACACACACACCGCGCTAACCGCTTATAGCGTGACCTGCAGGCGGGGGAGAATGCGAAGGTTAAGCGTGTGTCAGCGCGTTAGTTCTCTCTAAACCCGCCGGAGCTGAACCGCTGAACACCTTTTCAATGGCTCCTTTCCGCTGTGCGTCCGTTCGAACGCCAGTCATTCAGTGTGTTCAGTGGCGTTGGCGGCCGGCGGCCTTGCGTTGGCAGCAGCGCGTCGGCGCGGACGCAGAGTGAATCACTAAGTTAGAGCGGAGCACTAAGTCAAGGCGCCCCCTTTGAGGGAGACACTCAGAGTGGAGGGGAAGCATTAGGAGGACATCAGTGGGGGAGTTATGGTGGAGAGCTGGCCTCTGCTGACCCACTGCAAGCCTGGGAGATGCAGTAACCGTAATAATGAAGAGCCATCAAAGAGACTACAATGCTTGAAGGTTTCGGACTACAAAGATGGGAGCAGGGTTATATCTGGGCTTTAAAAAAAAATTAGATGGAATATTTCCCATCTTTTATGAGGAATTACACCAAGAACCATACACTTTGGTTTGACTTTGCTCCAGTTAAGAGCAATGTTCCTTATTTTCAATACCCTGAAACTAATAATCAAAGCTAACTAATAATTCAGTTATTCTAATTAGTTGAAAGCTCTTGTCTATACAGAATCTGTATTAACAAACCCTCCACATTCAAGTTGGGACTCATGAGAAATCCCGACAGAAGATAAAGATTTACCCAGCGTCAGAACCTTCCTACAGTCCAACAGTGACACCTCCTGGTGGGCGGTGGTTCCACACTCACTAACAGAGAAGACTCCGTTCCCTTCCTCAGCCTTCGTCTGTGTACTAGTGTTGACACGGATTGACCCTCGTGTCCCCCAACACTCACCACTCTCTTAAAGTCGCTCTCGGCCTCGTCCAGGTTCCCCTGTTTCAGCAGCAGGTTCCCTCTCTGCAGCCTGGCCTGTTGGAGACGACAACAACACACAGCCCAGCATGTGTTACCACCACAGATCACAGCTGACATCCTCCCCAGTGTTCCCAGTGTTTGGATTACGCAACATTAAGCTGGTTTGTGAACTCCCTCTGGTAGGACAGCAGAGACCCGGAGCAGGCCGGATGAGTGCGGTTCTTTAAATATTCCCGTGACCCACTAAGTTTAGACCCACTAACTTTAGTTGGTGGGTCACTGCCTCTCTGGGTGATGTACACTACCGTTGGGAATGGAAAGCTGTGCGCGACTTTTGATGTGATTGGATATTGTAAAGAGAGAGGAAAAAACGTAAAAAAAAAAACACAACCACGGATCAAACTTGATTGAACTCATAATGAATTGATAATAAACTGATAATACACAGATGGCGTAAAGATTGAGGCGCGCCACGTTGTCAGCTGTAGCCCACTAAGGATACCTCCACACTCGCTCAGGGAGAACTCTGGCCGCCTCAGCATTTGAATAAACCAGTCGGGCTGAGCCTGATTCAAATGACTTTCCACACCGTCGGACTCACCGATGTAAAGTCGGGCTTCAGCTCGATGACCCGGCTGAGATCAGGCAGGGCGGACTTGGACTTGCCCATGGCCAGGTACACCGTGGCTCTCCTGTAGAACGACATGTAGTTCTGTGGATCTCCATCTATGGGGGTAATGTGTACATCAGAATGTGCATTCATAAATATACTTTTAATTTTTACCTTTATCAAACCAGGAAGTTCCTTGAGATTCAAATCTATTTTCCGAGTGAGTCAAGATAGCGCAGCAGTATAAGGTCACAAGCTCACGTTTGGTGGACGTTTTATTCCAAAGCGTCTTACAGTACTGTGAATACACACATTATTGGCCTCAGTAGAATCAAACCCTCAAACATGGAAATTTGAATCTAGATTAAGATACACAGGACCACATACACACAGACGCATGTATCCATATAGGGCTTTTACACCGCAACATGACATTGAAATGACCGTTTCCATTTTGGAAGCATAGGAGCATTGGGCAAATGTTAGAAGAGAAAGTCTTAATGTATTTAGTCATGGTTTTTCTGTCTTTCTTTATTTGTCCTAGCCCATGTTACAGTTTATTCATCTTTACATAAGGATGTAACGGTAGGACAATTCTCTGGAGTCCTATCAATATGTATGAGTATCGCCCAGACATGCATTCTGCTGTACCAGCCCTATTAAAGTGTTCATAACAGGTGAGTGGTGGCATGTTGTCCCTTACCAACAGCAGCGTGGAAGTGTGAGAGAGCATCAGCCAGCTGTCCCGCCGCCAGGAGCTTCTTCCCCATCGCCAGGTGACTCTCCACACTCCCATCCGTGTCACAGTTCACTCCTGGGGGACAAACAGCAGTGAGAAGCAGGACTTGAGTCAGATGAGGAACCCTTGTGATCCACCCTTGGCTTCAAAGCTGAAAAGTAATACTCGACCGACCAGTGAACAACAACACAACAGCAGGTGAAAGTGGAAGTACGCCTTGTGTTTAATGATCCACCCGGCTACCTCAGGACCCCAGGTCCTCTTCAGTAAGTCTGTATTCCGTATCTACCTAGTAATAAGCAGAACACATCGAGAAGCTCGCCCTGGATAAGAGACTATGATCTCAAAACCAAGAAGCAAAAGCATTTTTCCTGCTGGCAGAAACCCTGACAGCGAGCTAGCTGGAGTTAGCTGGAGTTAGCCTGAGTTAGCACGTCTCCTGCTGCTCCCCAAGTTCAGACAGGACGGTCTGAAACACAGGGTCCACGATCCAAACCCAAATACACAAAGTGTAACTTCCCATACGAGCCAAGGCAGAGAGGGTCAACAGAGAACCAAGCCTCACCTACCTTCATAGCGGAGGTCGATCAGCACCAGAGCGTAGGGGATGTAGGTCAGAATGTGCTGCATAGAGCTCATGGAGACCATGATTCAGAATCTCCTTCTTCTTCTTCTTCCTCCTCCTGCTCTTTTTCGTCTTCTTTAATCACAGCTTTCACCTTGTTGAACTGGGGTTAGGAACGATCCTGACAGTGACATGGGGTGACAGCTACAGCGGTTTGAAGTAGCACCACTTCCCTACGCAAGACATCGAAGACCCAACACAATGCACACGGCCGGTCGTGGGGGGCGCCGATTGGCTGAGCGATCGGGAGGCCCCGCCCCCCAGGCGTGGATCAACGGAGAGGGGCCACGACAGCCCTGTCAGAACGGGGGCCACATCACTGGGTTGTTTCGATGCAAATTAACTTGAATAAACAAAGATAGTTTCCTCCGCAGGGGATTCGAGAGAAAGTGAATAAGAATCGCTACCGGAAAAGACAGCTGTAGTAAGTATGATGTAATATGTCATCATAGTGTATTCTACACATGGCATTATTTTATTGGTAGGATTGCAGGATCGAAGTAGGCTTTACACAATGGCTACTATACATAAGTACACACAACATCCATAATAATAGTAACATTCTTTATTATTTACTTGACTTTTATTCGCCAATATCTAAAAACAGAGCAGGATATATACACTAAATACACAGGCGACGGAATACAATCTAAAACAAACTTTAACATCGTGTTCATCTGCTGGTCACACATAGGCGTTGGAGGAGTACGTCTTGCTGCTCCTGGTCACAGAGGAGGCTTTGCTGGCCCTGCCTCCTTCACTGCTACCCTGGGAGGACTTCCCCCCCAGGTCCCCCGCTGAGCCTATAGACGAGATGTAGGTCCCCTTGCCCGAGATAGCTCTGTAGTCCTCTGGGACGCTGTAGTCAGGGACACCTTTGGCCTTGGAGCTGTATGGGGGTGTAATTGGTGTTAGACCTACCGTTCTGGGCTGAACGAAACCTTTATCTATCCAGGTTGAATACACTGAGATATGAGGGAAGGTACGATTGAGGCAAAGGTTTAGGTAATGCTTCAGTCCTCGTCAGTATAAGGGAAGGGGAGATAGAGCAGACACCTTTGCCGATATTGTATAACACTTTGGAAATAGGACCTGACCAGCGACTAAACAATAACAGGAGTGAGCTGTAGGGGCTGGTAACTATTCCTTAGGTGCTATAAAACAAAGAAAGATTGAAGAACAGTTTGAGTCTAAAGGACGTGTAGACACCAGAAGATATGTGCCCTTGTAATCTGAACTTTAGAAATACTTGAGCAACTGTGTACTCTTATAACCTACACTGCCAGCTCATAACGCTGATAACATTAACTAGTCTACGGGTTGAACGAGAGGAGCCATGTGTTCGACTGTGGGCCTTCAGTGTACCTCGACTGGCATCCTTCCATCCCAGAGAAGATGCTGATCAGCAGACCTCCGACGACCAATAGGGTGGAGCCTGCCCAGCCGATGAACACGCCCACTCCGATCTCAAACCTGCAGGGGGGTTGTACCAGCGGGCCGAGGTGTTAAACATTCAACACGCACCTGTTGCACCTTTTTAAAACGACAACGTGTCGACCACGATGACTAAGGCAGTCTCTAAATGTATGTTGTTTGATGCCTGGTATCGTTATCATATATACAAACAGATGAGAACAGAAGCTACTAGGTGATAGAGTAGAGTAGCTCTCTGCTAACCCATAGCTAAGGGGCTGATAGCCACTGATAAGCGCCATTCAATCAAGGGATGGCGCTCAAACTGACGCATTTATCACATACTTTTGAGCTCTGAAGTTCTGGTCTTGGAATTCCGATCGTATTTTGTTCCCGTAGAAGGAGAAGGCCACCATGGAGCACAGACCTACAGGGATAGCGTTCCCGAGAAAAAATTATCAAACCGGAGATGGACGTTGTGACAGTTGACACAACGACAGCGTAATGTTTACGACAAAAGGACACGAGGAACCCGGACGACATGCTGACCTGAGATGAGGAAGTTCATCCCGGCAGCGAACGTGACCCTGGCGTTGGCGATCTCGGAGCCTCCGATCTTGGTGCACTTCATCCCCACCAGGAGGAGGACGGAGCCGAAGAAGGCCAGGATGATGGAGATGATGATCAGTGCGCGGCACATGTGGATGTCCCCTGGTTGGAGGAACAGACGTGGTCTCATGTGTGCGCTTTAACGTTTGATTCATCCCCAAAACACGTCCCTGGTCTAGGCTGACCGACGGTTCTGTGGTGCAGAGTTGTCCCGGTTAACCGCCACGCAGTTTCCCTTCTTTCCCATGAGCTATGTCAGTCAACAGAGCGAGAACAACAACATAGCAACAATAATAACGACGACAAGGAGAATAAATATGGAGTTTTGATGAGGAATTAGATAAAGCAATACCGAAAACATGTAACGAAAACAGACTTCCCTCTCTCAAACGGCCCTCCCTCTCTCTCTCTCTCTCACCACCAAACAAATGTCAGTCTCTCTCTCTCTCTCTCCCTCTCCCTCTCCCTCTCTCTCTCTCTCTCTCTCTCTCTCTCTCTCTCTCTCTCTCTCTCTCTCTCTCTTTCTCTCTCTCTCTCTCTCTCTCTTGCCAACAACGCTAATTTGGAGCTTCCCCCATTCCCGGCCTTCCGTCGTGTGATGGGAACACGCCCGGAGCGAGCTGCCCTTCCGCAGCTGACCTCTGCCTCTGACCTCTGGTTGACTCACAGTTCAGCGCCAGCAGCGACGGGATCCCCTTGCAGTCGGAGACCCCCGTGGAGTCGGAGATGCAGTCCTTCCAGAGGTTGGAGAAGTAGTTTGAGGTGGTCAGCACGATGCTGTCCACCTCGGACCAGGTCCAGATCTCCGTGGGCATGGTGGAGCACACCAGGATCCACCCCAACACACACACCACGAAGCAGCCCATCTCCATGTACATCACCACGGTGCGGTTCATGGCTGTGGGGCTCCTCTGTGCGCGCCGACAGAGGGAATGAGACACAGCAAGGGCCTGGAGACAGTGCTTCTGTCTCCTCCACCGACTGAACCCACTGTACACACACATAGAGGTTTAGGATTACAGCTACGCCTGCCCGTCCACACACACCAAACGCACGCACGCATGCACGCGCACACGCACACACACACACCTGACAACAAGTAGCACCCAAGTTGCACCCACATCAAGGCCTGTTTACCCTCTCACCCTCCAAATAGCAATACACACATTCTAGATGGGGGTTCATACACACGCACTCACACACTCTCACACTCAAACACACCCACACACTTTCAGACACACACACACACACACATAAACGAAAAATACATACCCACACACACACACACACACACACACACACACACACACACACACACACACACACACACACACACACACACACACACACACACACACACCCTCTCAGACACACACACACACACACACACACACACACACACACACACACACACACACACACACACACACACACACACACACACACACACACACACACACACACACACACACACACAAACACACAGATATAAGCACGTAAACACAAACATGGGCACAATGTATATTTTCCATTAGATGTTTGGCTTCATCTCTAAAGGTCACACTGGTTACCACTCAGTGTTTGGTGTTGGGACAAACCCCAGCCTGCCAGCATGAGTCACTCAGTTTCGTGTACATTTGACCCTTCGTCCAATACTTTTCAACCAATGTTTCAATAGGACTTTTGTAATTATATGCAATAATAATAATGTAAAATAGTGAATAAAATAACTTCACTTGTGACAAACTCAATGTAGTGTTCATAGATTTGTAAGTAGCAGCTTTTCACATATTCTATATTGGTTACTTTTGTAGCTCTTCTATTGAAATCAGTTTCAGCCTACAATGTTTGGTTCTGATAGAATTCAAAGAGCATCATTTTATGTTGCCAATAAAACACTTGCAATAGACAGGAAAAGTTTTCCTTATCTTCGATCACGTGCTACATATATCATTTGTAAATGAGAACACCAATGAGCCAATACATGTGTAACATACATTTTTTATTAGGTTGACAAACATCACAAAGACTTCCAACCTTAAACATCCTAACCAGAGCCAGAATAACTGTATCCACAAAAGTTAACATAGAAGGGTATCAAAATCGACACGTGCATCAAAGCAAAAGTTTATCTTTACAATTGTACATGATGAGACCTCGGTCCCCGTCTCTCTACCGGCGTCAGGGGGGCTCCCAGCGGCCGCCCCTAGACGAAGGCGTCTCTCTGGGACAGTCTCTCGGGGGTGGTCCGGGAGAGGTTGGACACCCTGGAGCTGTAGGAGCGTCCCTGGCCGTAGTAAGTCCCCCCCTGGACCCCGGAGGGTCTGTAGTAGCCCGTGTACAGGCTCCTGCCTCGGGTCCCCGGCGCCATGTACGTCCTGGTCCCGTACACGTTGACGTTCTCCGTCCTGTCGACGACCGGGCAGAGTCAGGGTGTCAGAGTCTATGTTTGCTCAGGGACACCGGCACACTTGTTTACGCATACATACCCAAAGACAAACACTCAAACACACACACACACACACACACACACACACACACACACACACACACACACACACACACACACACAGACACACACACACACACACACACACACACACACACACACACACACACACACACACACACACACACACACACACACACAGGAACCTGAGACTGAGTGATCAATGCCCCTGCACTGATCGTTAACTTCATGAATGAAGTTAACAATCTAAGATAGTGAAGCATAAGTCCGTCATAGATTACCTCTTAGGCCAGACCACTCTAAAGACTGTGATGGCGTAAAGGATGGCCCCAAACAGTATGAGAAAGCTGCCCACCAATCCAAGGAATATGGGGTTTCCAAGGTCATACCTGCAATAAAGGTTGTTGTAATTAAAGTCGACACGTCACGCAAAATATACAACACAATGCACAATGGCTCCCTGCCTTCCACCTCGCTGGAGTTATGTGTTGGGCTTTGGTGCTTGCTAAAGGCCTTCCAGCAGCAGTCGAGTAAAGCATACCTCAGGGCTCCTGGTTGTAGATTCAAAGTAAAAGCGTTCCTGGCCACTCGGTTGATGTAAAGGCAGTAGCCTGCGATGTCAGACACGCCTGATCAAAGAAACACATTTGTTCTGTTATCACAAAACGGCGCAGGCTGTTGTGATTCCGTGTTGAACGAAGTAAGCATGAGCCGTCCTTACCTCCGACGAAATGAAACACAGACCCGGCTAGAAGAAATTTGTCCTTGGTCTTAGTCGCTCCACCGATGTAGGTGCACTCCATACCGGCGAAGCAGCAAACGACCCCGAAGAACCCGAGAGTCAGCCCACACATCAGGAGGCCTCGCACCCCCTGGACGTAGGCTGGGAGGGGGGGGGAAACACGGCTTACAGCTCAGCTTTCCTTCCAATGCAAACGGCAGAATTCATGTATAAACACGATAGCGATAACTCAAGGAACACTACAAACATTGGGGAGTACGCCTCTTTGTGAACCATTTTTCTTAACGATCTTCGGTAACTTACACGATTTCCTCTTTATATCGTGGGAGGTCCCCACAGACACCATTGAGTTATGGGGCTACACTTTACGATCACATGTTTGTCTGTCCCCATTAATAGAAGGCATTTGTCTACCCGCGATGAACACAGCCGTTAAACTAGCATCGTCCGCCCGGCAGTACCCACCGGCCACGGACCAGAGGACGGGGTAGTCCCTGCAGTTGGTGACGGCGGTGGAGTCGGTGTAGCAGTCCTTCCACAGGTTGGACCAGTACCACGCCACCTTGATGATCCAGGACCCGCCCTGCCCGCCGATCTGGCTGATCCTCCAGAAGTCCATGGCCATGGTGACCAGCACAAACAGCCAGCCCAGCGACGAGGCCAGGAAGCCAAACACTTGGACCAGACGTTTCCTCATGGCCGCCGGGGTCCTGTCCCTCCGTCCCTCGCGCCGAGGTGGTTCAACAGGAGACAGACGTTGAGACGATGAAGTAAAAAGGAAAAGGCTCCTCTGGGGCGCTCTGTCTCGGTCTCACCTGGGCAGGGCAGAGCGAGGGCGTCGACCGAATGGCGAGGAGGGGCCGGCGCGGTGAGGCTGGCTGGTGCACCTCTCCAGGCGGGCAGGGTGAGAGGGTGAGTGGGGGTGACGGGTGTGTTTGCGCAGTGTGCCGTGTGTTGATGTGGGCGGTGTGTCAGCAGCGCCGCCGTGTTGACAGTCAACTCGGAGACGCGAGGCCGACACGCCACAGGCTCGCCATCCATGGGTCAGCTTCATTCTCTAATGGAGAGGGTCTCTCCGTAGGGATGGAGAGGAATTTGACATTGTTTCTCAGCAGTTTTGATATAAATTGCTCCTTTATTCACGACAGGAAACACTCCCTATGTCTGTCCTTAGAACATGCTGAAAGAACATCAATACGTACACGCACCTTTGAAAACGTTTCCGTTTATTTCTATTCACACACAACCCTCAACATTTAAAAAAAACATTCAGTATATTTCTCCTTCACTATATTTCGAAGTTATTTCTCATTGTACAAGAATAATGTTATAGAATAAAGTTGTTAGAATAAAGTAAATGTGTATAAAAATTTACGGTGACCCTATAGAAAAGAACAAAGGAACTATTTGAGAAAGCCGTCTTCTAGAAAAGTACTGCATCTAGAAAACGATTAGAGAGTAAACTATATTACATACGTATCTTTATACAATTTGCAGCATGTACAATATTGGACCACAATATGCAAATCGACAGCATCTATCGTCATCCGAATGTCATGAAAGTGTTTCACACTTTAACTATCAAACAATTTAATTGTTTCAAAAAAACATTAAAAAAAAAGTTTTAAAGTAAAGAACCCCCTTAAAGTGGTGGGCTCCTCTCACACGTAGACGCTCTTGTCAAAGTTCTTGGTGCCGGAGGAGGTGCTGCCCTTGGGGTGGGGGGGCCTCTGGCCGGCCGGCCTCAGGGGCTCCCGGGTGGCCGACGTCACATGGGACTGAGTCCCCGCCCCTTTGTAGACGTACCTGGACTGGGGCCGCCTGCGGAGACACAACGCAGGGACTCAACCGACGCGCGGTGAGACAATCGCCCGTACCTTCGACAGAACGGACGGCCGGTCAAAACCATTCAGCGGCGTGACGTGCTCCACCAACAAACCTGTCGGTGCAGGAGCCCACACTGGAGAAGAAGAGCGTCACCCCTCCGGCCAGACACAGGAGGGCCCCCGCCCAGCCGACGAAGAGCGCGGGCCCCATCTCGTACCTGGACGCACACAGCCACACAACGGCGGGGTTACGGCGCTTTCGAAGAATCGCTCAAAGTGTGCGTTGATGCTGACGGCTCTGACCGTGAACTCACTTCTGAGACACCGACACGAGGTCGAAGAACTCTGCGGTGATCCGGTGAGCGTACAGAGAGCACGCTGAGAGCGAGCACAGCCCTGCGGCGCGGACGGTATGAGGAGGAGGAGAGAACAGGGTTAGGGGGAGCTGTGTGATGCAGGCCTGGGGAGCCTTGTTGAGACTCTGATTTAGGGGCTGCTGGATTGGACCCACACCATGTTCAGCCCCGTGTGTGCTCACCGCTTAGGATGAAGTTTACACCACCGACACCGGCCAGCCGGGCTTTGCTCTTGTCAGTTCCTCCGATGGTTGTGCATTTCATCCCAACAAGGACAAACACCGAGCCAAAGAACCCCAGGCACACAGCTGCCACCATCAATCCTCTGCAAGCCTGGACGTAGCCTGCAGAGAGAAGTAGGAGACGTGTTATGACCACCGTCGTGTTGGGAATGGTCCATAAGATCTCCACATGGTCATCACATAGGTTCCCCCGCCCGGACGTTGTACGAGGTCAACCAGTGACTGAGACATTTGCATGAAAAGCAGAAGACAACATGTTAGCAATGACCATCAGTGCATTTTGGAGTAAGTTGCTCTGAGGTGAGGTGAGGTGTCGTCAGGGTCAGTTAACCTGACTTCCACCCTTGATCTGGACCCTTGTGGTGAGTCCTGTGAACCCCTGACCCAGTGAACCGTGAAACACCCTGAGGCAGATATCTCCAAGGTGCCAAGAGGCTAAACACAGTGACCCGTTTAGAAGGAAGTCAAACGGTTCTGAAGGACATCAAGAGTGATTCCTATTAAACTTTGTCTAACATTCTGTCGGGTCAGGAGGTTACGATAACAAAAGCTTGTGTGGACCTGCGTGGGTCATCGGACTGTAAAGATTAGGACTATGAAAGTAATTACACATTAATACAGTCGAAAGAAAATGGGCTTATCTGTACAAAACAAGGGACACAATAATTATATAGAAACCCGATTTGTAGAATAATCAACCTAAAGCAGCCAACAAAAACGAAGTGGGTGATCAGAATCTGAGAACAGGCGGACCGGCCGAGCGGCCAGCCCCGGCGCGGAGGCGAGGTGTCGAATCGCACGTTTTCCACAGGTTGGACCAGGAGGTTGCCGTGGTGATGAGCGTCCCGTCGTCAGAGGACACCTCCCAGTAGTCCGTGGCGACGCTGGGGGAGGTCAGGACCCAGCCGAAGGAGCTCAGGATAAACCCCAGGCTCTGTGTCGCCGTGCCCCTCATTGTGAGTGCCCCGGAGTTACCTGATCTAACGGCAGAGACCAGGTCCTCTGGTGGGAGGCTCCGCGCTCTGCTGGAGATACAGACGGGCTCCAGACTCCCCTCACATATTCTAAATAGATGTTCTGCAATCGATGGCCAATAGTGTCTGTGGCCGGGTATATTCTGTGGGGAGGGGTTTGTAGCTAAACACGTATCCTATATTCAGTTCCTCCACCCATTCCCCACACACCCCCTCTGTCCAACTGGGGTGGGTGTGTGTGTGTGTGTGTGTGTGGGTGGGGGGGTGGTATTAGTCAAAATATATGGGTGTTTATAAATAAATATATGTATAATGGGTTATGACAATTGTTTGCTCAATTTATAAATATTGCTAGTGCATTCATTGTGTGTGTGTTTTTGTGTGTCTCAGTGTGTGTGTATTGGTCTGTTTGTCTCAGTGTGTGTCGTGTGTTTGCGTGTGTGTGTGTGTGTGTGTGTGTGTGTGTGTGTGTGTGTGTGTGTGTGTGTGTGTGTGTGTGTGTGTGTGTGTGTGTGTGTGTGTGTGTGTGTGTGTGTGTGTGTGTGTCAGTGTTTGTGTCTTAGTGTGCTTTGGTCTGTGTGTCTGTATATCTGTACGTGTCTCAGTGTTTGTGTGTGTGTGTGTGTGTTGAGCAGTGTGTGTGTGTGTGCATGCGTGTGCGTGAGTGTCTGTGTATGTGTGTGTGTGTGTGTGTGTGTGTGTGTGTGTGTGTGTGTGTGTGTGTGTGTGTGTGTGCGGGTGTTAAGGTAAGTGTGTTTCTTGTGACGTAAACATTATGGATGAACATTATGAATGAACAACAGCATGTTTTCATTGAGGGTCAACCTAACATTGCGTAAAGCGGGACCTTTGTTAGGGACCTTAAGAGCCATGGCAGTGGTGATATATTAACCAGCTTTCTCACACACGGTCTGTTGTAACAACCCTGCAGAGATTAACCCAGCGCTGAGCAACGAGGTGAAACACTGACCACGCCACAGAGGAAGCGGTCACAGGCTACACACCAAAGTGGAAACGTGAAAAGAAGTTATTAAACATTGAATGATTTATATTTATGTAAACTCACGAAGGGCACCATCTTGTGGTTGCTTTTGGCTACGATCAAATCAAGGTGAATAATAAATAATATGACACGTTTCAGATTGAATCATACAGCATCTATGCCATATGCTCTATGATTTATTATGTGTTCCATAGATTCTATGGTATACATCAAATGTGAACTACTACTTGAGATTATAATACTTTATGAAAGTTATAGTCACACTTTCATCAAATATAAACTGTTGTTGAACATAATATTAACACACTGTGGATTGTTAGGGATATTAAGCCTCCAATCCGTGTTTCAATCATTCACTATAAACTACATCGTGAGCACTCAGCACTCGACCCCTTATAGTGGTACATTTGCCATTTTGACAGTTTGTCAGACTTAATTGATTCACATTAATAATTAATTTCCTGTCGTCTGGTCTAGTTTTGTTTCTGCCGTTGTATTTTTTATTTTTTTACATTTCATCACTCCATTCATGTTGCATTACGGGAGCTTTGATTCAACAATATAAGGTGTACATTTTATAGTTGGAATTTGAAAACTCAAACACCAAAAATGTCTAACAGCTCAAGTCTCATTTGAATAAAACACAATGGTTCAACAGAAGTACACATTTACTACAGTCAACCATCAGCTTTGAGATGAATCATTGATATGATCCAATGTCTTATTTTATGTAACATAATAAATCTAAATAAACCTTGCAACAAACCAATCAAATTTGGATGCAATGCATATTTATTAGTACATCTAGTTCAGTATTATAAGATACTCCCGTTTGTAAGCCATATGTATAAATGTGAAAAGGTGATAATTTTTCATCAATGGATTCCATAGGATGTTATAACACTCTTATAAATATAGTTTACAGACGGTATAAAAAAATACACAACGATAACTTGCTGGTAACATGTAATTACACTGTGAACTTCAACAGCAATAAAAAAACAAAAAAAAACAACAACAATGTGACCTTTCCTAAGAATACGATGAAAACTCTCCAACATTTACAACCCAGCAACGACAACGCAACACAAATCTCCCCTCACTATCTCAGACCAACAACAGGGAGAAGATCATGTTGTTCCCAGCATCAGCAAGACCCCTTTCCTCCAGCTCCAGGGAGAAGGTCACCTTCCACCCGGTCAGACCCCGGTAGTCCTACATCCTGTCCTCCCAGTCCCCAGTAGTCCTACATCCTGTCCTCCCAGTCAGACCCCAGTAGTCCTACATCCTGTCCTCCCAGACCCCAGTAGTCCTACATCCTGTCCTCCCAGACCCCAGTAGTCCTACATCCTGTCCTCCCAGTCCCCAGTAGTCCTACATCCTGTCCTCCCAGTCCCCAGTAGTCCTACATCCTGTCCTCCCAGACCCCAGTAGTCCTACATCCTGTCCTCCCAGACCCCAGTAGTCCTACATCCTGTCCTCCCAGTCCCCAGTAGTCCTACATCCTGTCCTCCCAGACCCCAGTAGTCCTACATCCTGTCCTCCCAGACCCCAGTAGTCCTACATCCTGTCCTCCCAGTCGGACCCCAGTAGTCCTACATCCTGTCCTCCCAGTCGGACCCCAGTAGTCCTACATCCTGTCCTCCCAGTCCCCAGTAGTCCTACATCCTGTCCTCCCAGACCCCAGTAGTCCTACATCCTGTCCTCCCAGTCAGACCCCAGTAGTCCTACATCCTGTCCTCCCAGTCAGACCCCAGTAGTCCTACATCCTGTCCTCCCAGTCGGACCCCAGTAGTCCTACATCCTGTCCTTCCAGTCCCCAGTAGTCCTACATCCTGGCCTCCCAGTCGGACCCCAGTGCTCCTACATCCTGTCCTTCCAGTCAGACCCCAGTAGTCCTACATCCTGGCCTCCCAGTCGGACCCCAGTGCTCCTACATCCTGTCCTCCCAGTCAGACCCCAGTAGTCCTACATCCTGTCCTCCCAGTCGGACCCCAGTAGTCCTACATCCTGTCCTCCCAGTCCCCAGTAGTCCTACATCCTGGCCTCCCAGTCGGACCCCAGTGCTCCTACCGTCCAGCTTCAGCAGGGTGTGGTGGGGCCGACAGTGCAGCGCTCCGAGCGCGTTCCCGGCACAGTTGTTCCAGAGTCCCTGGAGGACCCAGGTGGCGGTGATGACAGAGGAGGCCCTGCTGGTCACCCTCCACTCGTTGGACACCGTGGCCCCAATGGTGGCCCCCAGTCCCACCAGGCCCCCCAGGAGCGCCAGGATCTGCACCCCTGACATCGAGTGGCGTCCCGACGTCGATCCGCGCGTGCGTGTGGGAGAGCCTATAGCCCCTGCGGCACGTATGGAAAATCACGAGCGGTAAAACGTGCGCCAGGCGTGTAAACGACACGACACCGTGTAGTTACAACATGTGTCCCGCCTGAGATGATTGACACGGAGGGAATCTCGCCTTGTACTGGTCGCTGCTAAGTGAGGAACCAAGGTGCTTATGGGCTGTGCTGCCTGACACCTGGGGCGCAGGGTTAGCCATTCAATGGGAGAAGCTTTTGGGATAGGCATTTTGTGTCTCATGTTGGGTTGTGTGCGTCGTTTTTGGGCAAGAAAAGGAAGGCCTGGTGTGATATTAACATGAAAATAATAGTGGAGTAATTACTAATCCTGGATAGAAGAGGCATAGTGACAAAGTTCAATACTGGGTCATCCATTCCCCTAGTGTGACATTAGGCTGAACCGTGACACTGTTGGTGGATGACATGTTTCGTTTCCATAGCGCGCCACATAGGCCTACATTTTCATTTTTTGTCAATCGCTCAAAACAATATTGAAATAACCCCATTGAAAAGTGTGAAGAAATAGTCGTAATTTAGAAAAGAGAAACAAAGTAAAGGGCAACTTAGCAGGCGGGACTTATTGCCACACCCATTGTGCCTGTACAATTATTTAAATCGTTTAATAAATTAAATTGAATTGAAAAAAACACACAAATAAAATGAAATAAAAACTAAAAAAAGAGAACGAAGCACACTACAGAAAAACTAAAGATGTCAAAGAAACAGAAAAGCCGTTGACCGAGTGACGGACAGGGCCAGCCACCAATGCGCAGACTGAAGGCGGGGCTTTCGAGCTGACAGGTGGAAAGGGTCAAAACAACCGAGGAGTGTGCACCGCCACTGCGCCGCAACAACGCTCAGACACGCACCCTGAGAGCCACTCCGGCGTTACCATGAAACGGCCCTTAACGGAAACGTGTCGTTGTCTTCCGGGAGTGTGTTGAGACTCCGCACCCTGCCGGCGAGTCGCTGCTTTCGGTTTCTCTCTCCATGGAGGTGCCGCTGCAGGACCCTGGGAAGAGGAGGGATAATCCCTCAGCCTCAGCTAATCTCTTCTCCAAGATCTTCTTCTGGTAAGAAAGCGAGCCTGACAGTTTGTTGACAGCAGTTTGAGACGTTCAACCTCTGCAGCGGTCCAGGGGCCATGCCCGGGAGGGAATGTCCCCGTTGTGTACTTGCGGGGGGCTTTAAATAACCATGAAGCTGCAGCTTAGGACACTATGGAAACTTTCATTGAGTCTGTCAGCAACTTGCGAGATGCAAGGCTCGCAACCTTCCCTGCAACGACTACATAACCTGCATGCCTTCTAACCAATAACACTGAAATACAAATTAATGAAGCGTGATCAAAGTATAGTTAATAATCCATATATAATCGCTGTTTTTATCATTCAATTTGTGTGCTTGTGCTCCGCCGATTCGGGGGATGTAATTGAAGCAGAACGCGTGGGTTTGTCTCCTGTGCAGCTGGCTTGGTCCTCTGTTCAAAGCGGGCTATGGGAGGAGACTGGAGGAGGATGATATGTACCATGTGCTGCCAGAGGACGGCTCGGAGAGACTGGGCGATGAGCTGCAGCGGTACGGATGTTTCATTTCCTGGTTTTAAAACGTGTAGTGTAATAAGTAATATATTAATTAAAGCTGCATGCTGCATTTTAAGGGGGCCAAGCCTACAGCAGACCAATAAGAACCTGATAGACCAGTAAGACCCTGACAGGTCATTAAGACCCTGACACAAACCATGAAGACCCTGATAGACCAGTGAGACCGTGACGCAGAACATAAAGACCCTGACAAAGACCATAAAGACCCTTTTTTGTTTGCATACGGTTGACAACGCTGGAATAACCTCAGCTTGGTACTGGTGATGGGTGAACAATCTTCCATGGTCGTACGTCAAAAGGCTTAGAAGTTATGCGTCTTTAAAGTTTTCCTTGATCGCTTTAGCATCCCCTATAGACTGGTTTTGATTAACGTTAGCCTGGTTAACCTGGTTAACCTTGACCTATGCTTCTTTATATATCAGGTTTGGTGATGATTGACTCAAGTTAACCCAGCCTATAGTCACCTAACATTGATTGAGCAAATACAGATGTCCAGCCACCATTCTTTTTACAGGTTCTGGGTTTCCTAGGAACATTTGCTCAACGCGAGGAGAGACACATGTCTACACGATTTCTTGACTGTAGCTGTGGGTGAAAGGGGCAGGAAATAAGGCAGTCCAAAGTCTGTATTTTCAGTTAATTCTTATAGCGGCCCTATTGCCTGATCTGGATACAATTTGGAGAGGTTCATCTGACCAATGTGCCTTTGACTACACCAAGTACGATGATGATTATTTTGGAGTTAACCCCTTTTCATGGTGTTAAGTTAAATTTGGACGATTTGGAGCCTCTGGCGATTGTTTTGTCAATGGACTTCATTATTTGAGCAGTTCTAACTTTGGTCCCCATCAAGCACTAAGTTGGTCACGCTGAAATCAAACTCTCCGTCAAGGAACTGTGGTGTTTTTAGTCACAGGCCACGCCCATTTCGATGCCACGCTCTAATTTCAAATGTGTGTCATCTTGTTCAGATTTTTATCCTGAACAACCTTTCAATTGGGGTCAAGAACATGGGAGTCCATCTTGATGTCGATATACGCCTTTAACACTTTATGTGTTTTAAAGCACACTTCCTTAGAAGTTAATTACTGCTGGAGGCTTTATTTTTTATTGCACAGACTTGCTTTTTGTCAGATTGAAGACATTTGTCCATAGATGATATCTGCAAAATATTTTTTGTTTAAGTCAAAAAACCTAGGATCCTTAGGGAATTTAGTGTTTTTAACAAAATTCCTAATTGTCAGAAATCGACCCAGGCTGAAGTCCTAGGTTCTTGAAGCAGATTTCTTCACCAAGAATATGCACGTGTGGGTGAAGCCTAAAATGACCTTAAGTCGAAGGGTCACGACGAGATAAGCTTGTTCAAAGTTTGCATTTCTGGACGATTGCTATAGCACCTTTGAGCTAATCAGTTTACATTTTTTTTCTCTGTTAATATTTAATCTTTACAGCTGTAGAAAGCTTCATTATAAAAGTGCGAGCTGTATAGGCTCTGTCAGTCTAATGTGGCGAATAATAAAAATGAAAATTACAATAGGTTGCCTTCGCAGTTTTGTGCTTGGCCCCCTAATTACTAATGAATATGCACACGTTATGTGCGAACACAAAACATGTGATTTAGTGTGTTTCCTGGTTATTACACCCTGCTTTTCAAAGGTATTGGGATGAGGAGGTTCTGCGTGCCAAGGAAGACCTACGGCCTCCAAAACTCACCAAAGCTCTCATCCAGTGCTACTGGAAGTCCTACATCTTCATCGGGGTATACATCTTCTTGGAGGTATGAAGTCGTGAATCCGAATGGATCCCAAAGACACACATGGACAACCAGGGCTGCTCTGTTTGTAAATATGTCAGTTTCATATTCTCTGTATTTGCTGCGAACGTTTCGCTGCCATATGAGTTTTACTAAATACAGATTTTACTGATTTGATTTGTATTTATTATGATCTGGAATTTCCCACCAAGGATAGTGTCATCTATCTGTGTCATCCATCTTTCTGTCTGTCTGTCTGTCTGTCTGTCTGTCTGTCTGTCTGTCTGTCTGTCTGTCTGTCTGTCTGTCTGTCTGTCTGTCTGTCTGTCTGTCTGTCTGTCTGTCTGCCTGTCTCCCTGTCTGTCTGTCTGTCTGTCTGTCTGTCTGTCTGTCTGTCTGTCTGTCTGTCTGTCTGTCTGTCTGTCTGTCTGTCTGTCTGTCTGTCTGTCTGTCTGTCTGCCTGTCTGTCTGTCTGTCTGTCTGTCTGTCTGTCTGTCTGTCTGCCTGTCTGTCTGTCTGTCTGTCTGTCTGTCTGTCTGTCTGTCTGTCTGTCTGTCTGTCTGCCTCCCTGCCTGTCTGTCTGTCTGTCTGTCTGCCTCCCTCCCTGTCTGTCTGTCTGTCTGTCTGTCTGTCTGTCTGTCTGTCTGTCTGTCTGTCTGTCTGTCTGTCTGTCTGTCTGTCTGTCTGTCTGCCTGTCTGTCTGTCTCTCTGCCTGTCTGTCTGTCTGTCTGTCTGTCTGTCTGTCTGTCTGTCTGTCTGTCTGTCTGTCTGTCTGTCTGTCTGTCTGTCTGTCTGTCTCCCTGCCTGTCTCTCTGTCTGTCTGTCTGTCTGTCTGTCTGTCTGTCTGTCTGTCTGTCTGTCTGTCTGTCTGTCTGTCTGTCTGTCTGCCTGTCTGTCTGTCTGCCTGTCTCCCTCCTTCCTGCAGGAGACCATTAAGGTGGTGCAGCCCGTCCTGCTGGGGCAGCTCATCGTGTACTTTGAGAGCTACCCCCACGACGCCTCGGCCTCCCTGCCTGAGGCCTACGGCTACGCCGGCGCTGTGTGCGTGTCCACCGTCTTCCTGGCGCTGCTCCACCACCTCTACTTCTACCACGTCCAGATGGCCGGCATGAAGATCCGCATCGCCATGTGTCACATGATCTACCGGAAGGTGAGCGCTGTGGCGAGGGGGGGCGGGCCGGCGAACGCTGACCGCTCTCTGCCACGGAGGATGTTATTACTACCCATTGGTCAGGGCAGGGGGAAGAGCTGGGATTGGTCAGGGCAGGGGGAAGAGCTGGGATTGGTCAGGGCAGGGGGAAGCGCTGGGATTGGTCAGGGCAGGGGGAAGCGCTGGGATTGGTCAGGGCAGGGGGAAGAGCTGGGATTGGTCAGGGCAGGGGGAAGAGCTGGGATTGGTCAGGGCAGGGGGAAGAGCTGGGATTGGTCAGGGCAGGGGGAAGCGCTGGGATTGGTCAGGGCAGGGGGAAGAGCTGGGATTGGTCAGGGCAGGGGGAAGAGCTGGGATTGGTCAGGGCAGGGGGAAGAGCTGGGATTGGTCAGGGCAGGGGGAAGAGCTGGGATTGGTCAGGGCAGGGGGAAGAGCTGGGATTGGTCAGGGCAGGGGGAAGAGCTGGGATTGGTCAACGCTGAGAGCTCTGATTGGTCAACGCTGAGATTGGTCTAGCACTCTATCAGCTATTAGAGGGTGACATTAAGAATGTAGAACAATAAATATATTAAATATAATTATAGTGTATATGATAATGTATATGTATTACTTCCTTAAAATATATATACATTTTTTTTTTTTTGTTTTATAGTGGTAAAGTAAAATTGGAATTGAGTATTATAAGCGGTAACTTTGCATTGGATGTGAGTATTATTTGTTCTAAAGTTGAATTGGATGTGAGAGTTTATTCTTTACCCACCTAGGCTCTACGTCTCAACAGCAAAGCCTTGGCTAAAACGACTACGGGACAAATTGTGAACCTTTTATCCAATGACGTCAACAAATTTGATGAGGTATAATCTACAGCATGCAATCGATCCATCAATCAGTCAAAACGTTCATATATTCAGAGAATAGAAGCCACATTGAGAAGACATAAGTCACATTCGTAAAGTGTTATCTTATCCTATTCTCATTAACGATTGTTCCTGCTTACAATGCAAGATTAAGTTGAACAGTCAAAACTAGTTCAAACAAATAGATAACAGACATGAGACATGATATACTAAACTCAAGACACTCAAGCAGGTATACTCCATATGTATCACGTGTTCCTTGTGTGTTGTCTATGTCTACCGGCCGTGACCCTTCTCATTTCCTCATGTGGGGTCTCCCTGTCTCTGTTTCCAGGTCACCCTGTACCTCCACTTCCTCTGGCTCGGCCCGCTGCAGGCCCTGGCCGTGATGCTGCTGCTGCTGTTCCTGATCGGGCCGTCCTGCCTGGCGGGCATGACCGTCCTGGTGGTGCTGATCCCAGTGCAGACGGTGTTCGGACGCCTCTTCTCCACCCTGAGGTACGTCGTCAGCCCCCCCCCGGGTGCGCTCTGAAGGGTGAGGTCGACCCGCTGGCTGCTGGAGAAGCCAAGAGCTGCGCTTGGTACGGTCGTTGGATGCTGTACGTCTTTGCACTTAATAACAGTACTTAGCATCGTGTAGCGACTTATCCAAGCCGTCTCCGTTGTGTACGGGGAATGGGTTAACCTAGTGATTGTTAGTGCTTGGCACTATGAACACCCTTTCTGTTGTTGATATTGTTGTTTTTTATATTTATATTTAAATAACTGACCAACTGGAGGACTGCTCCAACAAAATGTCATTGTCTTGTGCAAGGACAATAAGGCTGAATCCCATTTCTACCCCTTACCCCTTCCCCTTCCTTCTCTCCCTTGTTTTGAAGGGGTAAGGGGAAGGGGTAAGGGGAAGGGGTAAGGGGAAGGGGTAAGGGGTAGAAATGGGATTGGGCCTAAAGGTCATTCTATTCTATTCTGTACCGACAGAAAGGATGTATATTGTTGTGTCTCTTTCTTCCTACAAATGTACCTATTGTAAGTGGCTTTGGATAGAAGCGTCTGCTAAACGCCCTCAGTGTGAAGGTAAATCTAAACGGTTTGGCTGCGTCCGCCCCTACCGGCGTTGTTGCAGGGCCCAAACAGCCTCCCTCGCAGACGACCGCATCCGCATGATGAGCGAGGTGGTCTCGGGCATCCGCATCATCAAGATGTACGGCTGGGAGAAGCTGTTCACTGAGCTGGTGAACGAGGTTCGGAGGTACGGTCGCTGCTCTGTGGATGCACTCTGATACGGGTTCTGTGTCGAGACATGTTGACCCATGTTATGATCGGTTTACGAATAGTCGAGGCCAAAGTATGTGCTTTTCTTTTCGAACAAAATGTGATTTTCTTGTCTAAATGTACAGAAACTAGGAGAACCCTCCCACACTAGGATGTGTGTCTCTAGTTCACAGGACACACTCAAATGTGTTCTGCAAGTCGATAAAAGTCTACAAAGAGTGCATGGCAGCAGGAACCGTCTGTGTGTGACCTTATATTACAGATTAAAACCAAAAGCAGTTATTAAATCAGTTATTAGAGCAATCATAGCGCTTTAGATATAGAAGACTGGGCTGGGTTGATCTTCTCTCGAGGCTAATTTATCCCACCACTGGTCTCGTACAAATCAATCCATCTTTATTTATCTTCCCTGGGAAATATTGTTCAAAAAAGTTAGTTCCCAAAATGTCTCCTGCCACTCAGGAAGGAGTGTTCCCGCATCATGAAGAGCTCCTACCTGCGCGCCCTCAATATGGCGTCCTTCTTCGTGGCCAACAAGGTCATCGTCTTCATCGCGCTCAGTGCCTACGTCCTGGCGGGAAACAAGATGGCCGCCAGCACGGTGTTCGTGGCGCTCTCGCTCTACGGCGCTGTCCGGCTGACCATCACCCTCTTCTTCCCCTCGGCCATCGAGAAGGTGTCGGAGACACTGATCAGCGTCCGGAGGATCAGGGTGAATATGAGCTTCATGTGTCCGCTGGGGCGCGTCTGTGGGCTGGGGTCGTTGGTCGGGGCGAGGGGGTTCGAAAGGGGGTACGGACTGCGTTACTATAGCCTTTTGAGCTTTAGTGGCTCACAATCACCTGGTCATACACACATTCACACACTCATCCATTCACACACACATCACCCGTTCATACACACATTCACACGTTCACCCGTTCACCCGTCCGTACACTCATTGATACACTCATTCACACATTCATACACACAATCACACATTGATACACACATTGATACACACAATCACACATTGATACACACAATCACACATTGATACACACATTCATACACACAATCACACATTGATACACACATTCATACACTCATTCACACATTCATACACACAATCACACATTGATACACACATTCACCCATTCACACACCGACGGCGTCGGCAGCCGCGCCCGGCGACAGCCAGCCCGGCGGGAGCAGTTAGGGTGAGTACCGCTTAGGGCCACCTGAGGAGTCGGGGATCGAACCCACAAGCTGCTCCGTGTCCCGTCCCACTGCCGCACCGTGTTCTCAGAGGAAAGGTCCCGGGTTTGATCCCCAGTGTCGGCAGCCTACCTGTCTGTGACACCGAGCATGACACGGCCATGACATAACCCGTGTCTGAAACCCCCTCAAGGCGCTCCGGACACAAGCTCAGTGACTCAACGGGAACCAACAACATGGTCGAATGTGTGAGAGCAGACTGTGTTCTCATCCCCAGAGCTTCCTGCTGCTGGAGGAGGTGGTTCCTCAACCCACTGGTCTTCCAGAGACCGAGTCAAAGGACTGCATGGTTCAGGTCCAGGACCTGAAGTGCTACTGGGACAAGGTGAGGACCTTTTATCCTTTGAGACAGCCAAAGCTTCAGAGAATAGTTAGGCTAGGCAACTTGATTCATGTAGCACTTTTCACACACGAGGCAGACTCAAAGTGCCACATAGAAACATTGTCATACAATAAAATTAAATAATAGATTATAATAGATAGCAGTTAACCGGTGGATACATTGCATAATACGTAACTCTTTGTGTTTTAATCTCTCCCAGACGCTGGACTCCCCGACGCTGCAGAAGCTGTCCTTCACGCTGCGGTCAGGGGAGCTGCTGGCTGTGGTCGGACCGGTCGGCGCTGGGAAGGTGTGATTATAGTGTGGCGTGCTGCATTAAAGGACCCTTACTTAATCTCCTAATCCCATATAATCTCGCTCTATCGCCACCCTGCTTTTGACAACATGTGTGTGCCGTTATTCAGCGTCCAGGTCTAGACGTAGAGCAGCTGGACACACAATGTTCGCTAGCGACGATCTGTTTCAAACTCTTTTTATTGAGTTAGGTTTCCATAGTTCCCCAGGAGGAGAAAGGATTCAATTTACCGTGAATTTGTGATGTCTTTGTTTCCCACACAACACAATACAACACAATACAACACAACACAACACAACACAACACAACACAACACAACACAACACAACACAACACAACGCGTCTCAAGGACATCTGAGATGAATGGAAGGAAAACGTTCATGAAAACAGTTGTGATATGACATTCATCAGTGTGTGTGTGTGTGTGTGTGTGTGTGTGTGTGTGTGTGTGTGTGTGTGTGTGTGTGTGTGTGTGTGTGTGTGTGTGTGTGTGTGTGTGTGTGTGTGTGCGCGTGTGTGCATGTGCGTGCGTGGACACCCAGTCCTCCCTCCTCGGGGCTATCTTGGGAGAGCTGAACCAGGAGAGCGGGGTCCTTAAGGTCAAAGGTCGGCTGACCTACGCCTCCCAACAGCCCTGGATCTTCCCCGGGACGATCCGGAGCAACATCCTGTTCGGGAAGGCCCTGATCCCCCAGAAGTACGAGAGGGTGCTGCAGGCCTGCGCCCTGAAGAAGGTGAGGGGACCCCCAGGGTAAATGGACTGCATTCATACAGCGCGTTGCTGACCAGTAGCCACTCAAAGCACTTTGCAATATCGCCTCACATTCACCCATTCATCACGAGCAGTCAGGGTGAGATGTCTTGCTCAGGGACACAGCTGTACCCTAAAGCAGGCCATGTCAGCTGTACCCTAAAGCAGGCCATGTCAGCTGTACCCTAAAGCAGGCCCTGTCAGCTGTACCCCAAAGCAGGCCCTGTCAGCTGTACCCTAAAGCAGGCCCTGTCAGCTGTACCCCAAAGCAGGCCCTGTCAGCTGTACCCTAAAGCAGGCCCTGTCAGCTGTACCCTAAAGCAGGCCATGTCAGCTGTACCCTAAAGCAGGCCCTGTCAGCTGTACCCTAAAGCGGGCACTGTCAGCTGTACCCTAAAGCAGGCCCTGTCAGCTGTACCCTAAAGCAGGCCCTGTCAGCTGTACCCTAAAGCAGGCCATGTCAGCTGTACCCTAAAGCAGGCCATGTCAGCTGTACCCTAAAGCAGGCCATGTCACCTGTACCCTCAAGCAGGCCATGTCAGCTGTACCCTAAAGCAGGCCCTGTCAGCTGTACCCTAAAGCAGGCCATGTCACCTGTACCCTAAAGCAGGCCCTGTCAGCTGTACCCTAAAGCGGGCAACGTTCACTGGTTTTGTTTCTGCTGGCCGAGACCGAGGCGGTCCTTTGCAGAGCTGCAGTGTTTTGATCCGAGGCGATGTCTGTCTGGTGGCTGGACGTCCTGTGAGGGAAGTCTAGTGGGGTCTCCATGGAGACGAGGAGGGCCAGCGCCAACACGTCATTTTAGGCTTCGGATAATCGTTAGGTTGTCCGAATGCAAATAAGAATTAAGACCACAGGTCCATTCCTAGCGCGTATCGCTCCCTGCCTTTACCAGAGGCAGTGCAGATGGTTGTGTGTCTATCGGAAGTCTTTATCCTTGTTTCATTACTGCAGTGATGTCTTAATCATGCAAACAGCAGAACAATGTCTCATGCCTTTGCTGCGGACGGTGGATCCTGGAGGTCAGGGGCTCTCAGTTCCCCTCGGCGGTGGAGTCACTCGGTTGCCGCAGAGCTTCCATGCAGCTCGCACGTTTCACAATGAACCGCCGAAAACGCTGAGTCGTGTTAACAAACAGGAAGTGCGAAAGCCAGGAACAGGAACATGTGTCACGGCGACTCGCCCCCTTCGTCCCGGATCAAAAGACAATCTCCAGAATGGATGCCCGCGGTCCGCACTTACACTCTGTGTGCTTCGCCGTTTTATTCCCCGGGGTCCAGCGAGGCGTCACCCTCCCTGTTCTCCAGCCCCGAGCCCCCTGGTCCCCATGGTAACCAGGACCCCCCCCCCCCCCTCTCTTTGTGTGTGCAGGACATGGCCCTCCTGCCTGACGGGGACCTGTCTCTGATCGGGGACCGGGGAGCCAACCTCAGCGGGGGCCAGAAGGCCCGCATCAACCTGGCCAGGTGGGAGGACACACCTGGAGGCCCCCTGCCGCTGGAGAGGGCGGTTCAGACGTAGAGCAACGTCACACAGATGACGACCGAGACAGTACAAAAAGATTATATAGATCCAGGGTTTCCCGCAGATGGTTAAGTTGGGGGGGGGGGGGGGGGCTGCTAAACGACATTACCAAATAACAACTGAAACAAGAACAGTCAAAGAATTTGTGAAATTTTAACAATTCAGATATTCTATACGATATTATCATTTTGACTGCGTAGTTAAGGCGGCAGGCATGTGTTTGTGTTTCTTGGGCGGCCTCCTAAGCTGAAAAGTGCTGTGGAAAAACCTTTAGATTAATTGACAATAATACAAATAGTTGTATGTATGATTGAAGTGTTTTGAAATATAGATAGTCGTTTTTTTTTACTAATACATAAATTGACAACGATAGAACAGAAAAGGATTAAGATCACTGCAAACCAACTGAATTCACAAAATTGTTTGTTAGAAACAGAACGACGGCGTCTTATGCTTTCAAACTTTGGTTTCCTGGAAACACTGGCCCTTTGTGACGGAAGGATTACTACTGTTACGTTTAAAGTCCCGGGCTGAGGCGACAGCTTTAGCTCGCTCTCACTAAACCCCCCAAGGGGCTCCTCAGCCCGGGCCCCTGCACACAGTTCCACCGGCCCTCAGCCTGGCTTCTGTGTACAGCTCCGATACCGATACCAGTAGCGAAAATTCCTTCTATACCAGTAGCGAACATTCCTTCTATACCAGTAGCGAACATTCCTTCGATATTGCCTAAAATGCAGCATCGGGTATCGGCGAGTGCGCAAGTCTATGCGCCCATCCGATACCCTCACATGACTCGTATACTACACAGGCGAAGAACATCACAAACACTACGGAGTTACGCTGCGATCGCTAGCGGTCGGAGGTGCGAAGTCGGACCTAAGTGCGTTCGAGCTGCCAAGTCAAAAACATGGATGCTTGACCACAAGAATACAAATGTATTATTATAGATTATAATTGTAAGAAAAAAATTGTCTGCAGTACGTGAACAGCCAATACATAGCCGTCATCGTAAGAGAACCCTCCAATAAGTACTATCTGTAGTTACAATGCTAGACGCTGTATCGGTATATACTCGGCCAATACTCAAGTTCAGGAATCGGTATCGGGAAGGACAAAACTGGCATGGGAACGTGTGTGTGTGTGTGTGTGTGGTGGTGTCCCTCAGGGCGGTGTACCAGGACGCAGACATCTACCTGCTGGACGACCCCTTGAGCGCGGTGGACTCCGAGGTGGGCAGACACCTCTTTGAGGAGTAAGTCGGCCATCTGCTCAGAGTTCACCTACATTCACATGTCCATTCACATTCAGGGCATTCAGCAGACGCTTTTATCCACAGCGACGTTACAATAAGTACCTTTGTCATAAGAAGTGAACAAATGTATCGCTGTCAGCACAGTAAAGATGTTTATAGAACCAAGTGCACGTACTAACAATCGCTAGGCTAACCCTTATTGTCTGTCGTATTTAGTTATAGTCCTTAGTTATGGAGCATCTTATCCTAACTCTTTGTTGTATACGGGGGATGGGTTAACCTAGTGATTGTTAGTGCTTGGCACTTGGTTCTATGAACATCCTTACTGTACCTCAGTGATATATTGTCTCACTTATTGTAACACGCTTTGGGTAAAAGCGTCTTACTCTCAGAGCCAATCAGATGGGAGGACTCGGTGATGCTCTTGCTCTCTTCACTCTTGGCGAATGCGGTAGGAATTAAAGCGAAAACATCCTCTCTGAGGGGAGGAGCCCTCCGAACAAATCGTTCTCCATTTCCTATGAAATTGATTTATTTGCTCCATCTCTCGCTACACCTTCACCACACGCCGCCATGGCTCCGTCAGGGACGGAGAGCTCCCCCCCCCCTCGTGCTGATTGGTCCTAAAACATTTTTCAACGAGGCTTGGACGGGCTGCAGGCCAGACTGATCCCCAGGGGGCAGCAGAGGGCAACCGTGTGGGGTGATGTGTGGGCCTGGACGCCCCCCGGCTGCCCCAGGTGTGTGACGGCAGGTGTGTGTCCCCTCAGGTGTATCTGCGGCGTGCTGAAGAAGAAGCCGCGCATCCTCGTCACCCACCAGCTGCAGTACCTGAAGGCGGCGCACCACATCCTGGTGCTGAAGGAGGTGCGTGTGTGTGTGTGCGCGCGTGTGTGTATGAGTGCATGTGCATTCTTGTATGTGCGTGCGTGTGTGTGTGTGTGTGTGTGTATAAGTGCGTGCAGGTTTTTGTGTGGTTGTGTGTATATGTAGCTGTCAATGGGTTGTTTGTATGTGTGTGGGTGTTGGAATATTTGCGAGATTGTGTGTGTGTCCGGAAGCTGTTTGTGCGACAGGGTATGTTTGTGTGTGTGTGCGTTTGTATGCATTCTTCCTGCATGCTTGCTTGTGTGTGTTTGTGAGGATTTATGTTCCTGCATCCTTGTATAAATATTTATGTACAGTTTATTCTCTCTCTCTCTCTCTCTCTCTCTCTCTCTCTCTCTCTCTCTCTCTCCCTCCTCCCTCTCCCTCCTCCCTCTCTCCCTCCTCCCTCTGACTCCGTCGTCTCTCTCTCCCTCCCTCTCTCTCTCTCCCTGTCTCTCTCTCTCTCTCTCTCTCTCTCTCTCTCTCTCTCTCTCTCTCTCTCTCTCTCTCTCTCTCTCTCTCTCTCTCTCCCTCCTCCCTCTGACTCCGTCGTCTCTCTCTCCCTCCCTCTCTCCCTCCCTCTCTCTCTCTCTCTCCCTGTCTCTCTCTCTCTCTCCCTCCCTCCTTCCCTCTCTCTCTCTCTCTCTCTCTCTCTCTCTCTCTCTCTCTCTCTCTCTCTCTCTCTCTCTCTCTCTCTCTCTCTCTCTCTCTCTCTCTCTCTCCCTCCCTCCCTCCCTCCCTCCTCCCTCTCTCCCTCCTCCCTCTCTCCCTCCTCCCTCTGACTCCGTCGTCTCTCTCTCTCTCTCTCTCTCTCTCTCTCTCTCTCTCTCTCTCTCTCCCCCCCTCCCTCCCTCCCTCCCCCCTCATCAGGGCAGCATGGTGGCTCACGGGACGTACAGCGAGCTGCAGGGCTCGGTTGACTTCCTGTCCCTGCTGAAGAGGGGGGAGGACGAGGAGGGGGGGGGGAAGGGGGACGAGCGGCCCGAGCCCCCCCCCCTGTCGCCGGGCCGTTCCTGCTCGGGCTCCGTGGCCTCCCTGTCCCCGTCGCTGGGGGCTTCGCTGCACTCCCTGACGGAGACCCCTCCGCTCCACGACGAGGAGGTACGTTGGTTCAGCCCCCCCCCGCTGGGTGGCTCAGCTCTGGGGGTCGAGCGGGGTGACCTGTGACCCGGAGGCTGCTGGCTCGATCCCCGGCTCCTCCTCACCGCCTCACCCTAACTGGTCGCTGGTTCGATGCCCGGTTCCTCGAGTGCCGCGGTGTCCCTGAGCGAGACGCCTCACCCTGACTGCTCCTGACGAGCCGGCTGTCGCCCTGCCTGGCTGACTCCGCCGTCGGTGTGTGAACAAAAGCGTTGGCTTTGGATAAAAGCGTCAGCTAAATGTAAAGTATTTAAATTATTTTTAAGCCTCCACAGTGACGCTGGATTTGTTTAAGAAAGTACACACACAGTTGAGATGTATTCAACAGTTTACATTCAGGGCAGCCGGCTCGTCTGGAGCAGGGTGAGGCGTCTCGCTCAAGAACACCTCCTCACTCAGCTAGGAGGAGCCGGGGATCGAACTAGCGACCAGTTAGGGTTAGGCGTCTTCTTCAGGGACACCTCCTCACTCAGCTAGGAGGTGCCGGGGATCGAACTAGCGACCAGTTAGGGTTAGGTGTCTTGTTCAGGGACACCTCGACACTCAGCTAGGAGGTGCAGGGGATCGAACTAGCAACCTTCCGGTCACAGGTCAACCCGCTGTACCATCCTGAGTCAAGCCAAACCCTTGAGTTTCAACACTCAGACGTATTTTAATAACTTTGTGTTCAGCACCCAAGGCACCGGGAGGGGGGGGGTGATTGTAGCGCAGTGCCCTCCGTTTGACCCGCTACGTCAACAATAGGAGACTGGTTCTTTTGTGGGTCGCTCTATAAATATAAACCACATTTTGCACTCTGTGCTGTATCTGTAATCAGATGTGAGTCATGTTGAAACGCTTTCAACATTTTGAACCCAATTCCAATAGTGCTGCACTAGTAGGTTCAATTTAACATGAATAAGAATACTACAGTGCAAGTGTACGCAGTAATGCTGAATTTATCTCAAAATGTTTATAATGTATCGACAAAATCCTGTCCATTTTGAACGCTGTTTATAATGTATAGACAACGTTCTGTACATTTGAACCCAAATTCTAAATGCACACCTAGTAGGTCCATTTTAACACAATTGTAAATAACGCAGTGCTATCGAAACGGGGTTTAAAACGTTATTTACACAGCATGACGAGGAGGCCTACTTTATCGCTTGGCTGTAACTCCCAGTACCGCCACTCCACCACCAGAGGGCGCCAGATACCTATTTGTCCGTCCGTGCCGCGGCGACGCGCTCCTGGCCCGTTGGATTCTGACTCCAGTGTGTGTCTTTAGGCATCCAAACCGATGGCGGAGGAGAGTCGTTCGGAGGGAACCATAGGCCTGCGTCTGTACCTCCAGTACCTAACGGCCGGGGCCCACTGGCTGCTGCTGCTCTCCCTGATCCCTCTGAACCTCCTGGCCCACGTGAGTACCGCCTCGCGACAGGAAGGCCTCCGCAGAGGACGCCATATCTGTCACCCATTTCTCACGGGGCGCTTTGATTCAGGGTTTTAACCGAGGTGTGCGTTCTTAACGTGTTCTCTCTCTGTGTGTCTGTGTGTGTTTCTGTGCGCGTAGACTGCATATATTCTCCAGGACTGGTGGCTTGCTAACTGGTGAGACTCCCACTCTGACACCCCGGCCCCCACCGCCCACCGCCTGCTCCCATGAACTAATCAGCCCCGCGAGTTGAACAGCCTGAAGCCTAACCCCCCCCCCCCCCCCCTCCCCGCCCCCCCAGCGGAGGAGAATAGTGTTTTTGTCGGCCGCTCTTTGTTGCTTCCACTGCGCCGGCCTTGTGTGTGCGGCGACAGAAGGGGAGTGTGTTGTGCGTCTTGCCCTGTGTGTCTCCGCGGCGGTTGCGTTTGTTTGTCCTTGTGCCTTTTGATTCCTTTGTGCCCCCCCCCCCCCACAGGGCCTCGGAGCAGGGCCGTGCAGACCGCGGAGCCCACCCCAATGGAGCCCCCCCACCACGGCTGGACCTTCCCCTCTACCTCGCTGTTTACGCAGGTGAGGCACACCTCCTCTTCCCCCCCCCCGCCCCGCCTCCCACCTCTGCCCCCCCCCCCCCCCCCCCTCTCTGTCTCTCTGAGTGTTCATCTTTTCTTGTGTCTGTGTGCCATTGAGGAGTGTCAGCCATTCACTGCTCTTCTTTGGCTGTTGGCCCAAGGCCTCAGGGCCCTGTGTGTGTGTGTGTGTGTGTGTGTGTGTGTGTGTGTGTGTGTGTGTGTGTGTGTGTGTGTGTGTGTGTGTGTGTGTGTGTGTGTGTGTGTGTGTGTCTGTGTGTGTGTGTGTGTGTGTGTGTGTGTATTAGTGTGTCTGTGTGAACGGGGGTCTCAGCTGTACTAGGAGATAGCGGCGTGCCTCCTCTCGGGTCTCCACTGTTGGGTAACTCTGATTGTGTCTCCCCCCCCCCCCCCTGTGTGTCGTCCGTCCGTCTCCCCCCCCCCCCCCCCCGTGTGTCGTCCGTCCGTCACCTCTCCACTCCCGGTCGCTCTGTATCCACGGCGATAGATCAACATTAAAGCATAACTTAACCTCTTAAGCCCTTTCCCTCCTCCGCCGCCGTTCTGCGTCCCCAACGCCGCTGTAACTGCGCCCGCCGACCCCAACCCCCCCAGGGCGGGCGGGCGGCGGGCGGGCGGCGGGCGGGCGGCGGGCTGGCGGCGGCCGCTGACGGATGCCCCCCCCCCCCCCCCCCCTCTCGGTCAGGTCTCACGGCGGCGTCGGTGGCGTTGGGCTTCGTGCGGAGCCTGGTGTTCTTCAACGTCCTGGTGCGCTCGGCACAGAGCCTGCACAACGCCATGTTCACCGCCATGCTGCGCAGCCCCGTGCGCTTCTTCGACCTCAACCCCATCGGTAGGACCGCCGCGCACGTTTATATACACGCACACTCATTTATACACAAAAACACAAATTTATACACACACATTTATACACGCACACATTTATACACAAACATACCTGCACATGCACACACATATACATACACACATGTTTATATACACACACGCACGCAAACGCATACACACATTTATACACACGCACATGCACACAAACATTTGTACACACACGCACAAGCAACCACACACATACACAACTCACACGCACACGTGTATATACACTCGCGCATGCACACCCATGCACGTACTAGCCCCCCCACACACACACAGGCGTGTACACACACACACACACACACACACACACACACACACACACACACACACACACACACTCATAGCATATTACTAAATGACAGAAATTGGTCAGAAATGTGTATTTACAATTTCATCTTATTTCATTTTCATCAATCAGAGAAAATAATTTACCAGCCAGCCAACAGATTTCATGCGTATCCCTGAAATGTTTGCGTCTCCTAAATGGTTGAATCTCTCGGTCATCGGTTCGTGCTTGTCATTTTATTTCATGTTGTGTGAACATGCAAATATTAGTTATGAAAACAATTGGACATTATCAGATTGGCGACAGAAAAGTGGACAATTAATTGTTCATTTTGATAATAATTCTTATAGTAATTTATCTAGTTAAAAAAACAGCAGCAATAAATTGTTGCTAAAGCCTTCAGAAATTAAAGTATTTTTCCAACGTTCTAACATCAAATATTTATGAGTGAATCCAAAAATAATAATTTATGGATTCATTAATAAAATATAATCATTAGTTTAAACCCTATATATTGATGCATTGATGTAGGAATGGGCTATCAGTTGCATGCCGCATACACACACACACCCCACACACACAGCAGTGTGTGTGGGGTGATATTGTATCCCCTCCCCAGTAGAGGGCAGACTCCTTCTGAGCGATATCATTATTTAACTCGCTTCAAGTCAAACCTTCTCTGATATCTCACTGTTTCCCCTCGCTTGCTAATTGGGTGGAATCCAAATCCACACACTCGAAATGTTCCGATTTGCACTCAAAGCAAGAAGATATTTCTCTGCTTCGTTGCGTTTATTCTCCCCTCAATTTAATTAGCGTAAAAGTATTAGCTTTGCAACCCTATGAGAAGTCAATTGTATTAGCCTTTTAACGAGATCATTAACAAACGGCAATACGTTACAAACGCAACGCAAACATGAAACCCTGACTCAAGATTATTTTAAAGGAATTAAGTGGCAGTATTAACGATAAAAGGAGGTTTGTTTCACACATTGAGTGTGAAGTGGCGTCATTAAAACCGTTTGGGTGTGGGGCTGCGAGGAGACTCTCATAGCAGAGCGGCGGCATTGAGACGACTCATTCAGCGGTTAAACGGCGTTCCCTCCCCGACCCCGGCAGGACGCGCTTATCTCCCCAACGTGAGGCAGGACCCACGCAAAACAGCCCAACAAAAAGAGGCAAACAGCGATAGGGAACGAGGGTGTTTGCTCTAGATCCTGGGCAGTGTTGTGTTTGGACGATGAGGAAGGGGGGGGTTTGAGGGTAAATACGGAGCAGATTCTGAGCCGGGGGCCCTATCAGAAATCTTTGATTATTTCATTAGCTTTGTGGGGCTGTGTGCTCGTTGCGCTGAGCAGATGGACACGATGTGAGGCACTGAGCAAACACTTAAAGTATGAAGAGGTGGAGAGGCACTGCTGGATACACCCGAGCCTCCAGACCGAGCCTCCAGACCGAGTCCTCCAGACCGAGCCTCCAGACCGAGTCCTCCAGACCGAGTCCTCCAGACCGAGCCTCCAGACCGAGTCCTCCAGACCGAGCCTCCAGACCGAGTCCTCCAGACCGAGTCCTCCAGACCGAGCCTCCAGACCGAGTCCTCTGAGACCAGAGCCTCCAGACCGAGTCCTCTGAGACCGAGTCCTCTGAGACCAGAGCCTCCAGACCGAGTCCTCTGACACCAGAGCCTCCAGACCGAGTCCTCTGACACCAGAGCCTCCAGACCGAGTCCTCCAGACCGAGTCCTCCAGACCGAGTCCTCTGAGGCCGAGTCCTCTGAGACCAGAGCCTCCAGACCGAGTCCTCTGAGACCAGAGCCTCCAGACCGAGCCTCCAGACCGAGCCTCCAGACCGAGTCCTCCAGACCGAGTCCTCTGAGACCGAGTCCTCGAGACCGAGTC